>NC_134485.1:25018373-25318373 GCF_040206685.1 Ascaphus truei
GTTCACTAAATCTTTGTCGCCAGCAGTAAAGCAATGATTAGAGACGTTTTACCACTGGGATACGTCGGCGATATCTTTAACGCAGCATATGCAAAGTAAGTAATTATCACAAAATAACTTATTTGCATGCTATTAACTAAACTTCAATACTGCCCATATCGGGCTACCGCCCCAAAATATCACACATTTGTATCACTTACGCTAGGCTGGCATTAGGCCTATGTTCACTAGGTACATAATGGCCTCTATATGCATGATTAGACGAGGCAACCTAGAATAAAGGATAAAAATACATGAAATACACATTGCTTTAAAAAATATTATCACCTTAGCAGCCCAAGTATCAGCTAGCCAGGGTCATCCCCTACCTAGCAGGTCCCAAAGGTACTAAGAGGCTAATAATCTAACATCCCTATCACTAACTACATTGACTCCTCCATAGGGGTCTGTAAACCATGGTTTCTTCACAGTCAAAAGTTCCCTCAGGTGTAAAAATGCATTATACTGTATGCAATACTATTATTGTGTATATTGTGGGGGATGGGGGTATTAATGTGTGTAATATGTGTGGAGGGGTGTTATTGTGTGTACTGTGTGTGTGTGTGTGTGTGTGTGTGTGTGTGTGTGGGGGGGGTATTATGTTGTCTATTGTGGGGGGATATTACATTGGGTGTATTGTGGGGAGTATTATATTGTGTGTATTGTGAAGGGAATATTATTGTGTGTGTAATGTGAAGGGGTATTGTGTGTGTATTGTGAGGAATATTTTTGTATGTGTATTGTGGGAGGGTTATTAATTGTGTGTGTGTGTGTGTGTGTGTGTGTGTGGGGGGGGTAGTTATTGTGGGGGTGACTGTATGGGGGGATTGTGTGAAATTGTGTGTTTATGTTTGTGAGGGGGAGGGGGGATTGTGTATGTGTGTGGCCAGGGGGAGATGGGGAAATGAGTGTTAGGAATGGGGGATTGAGGGAGTGGGATAGAGTGAGAGGGAGGTCATTGAGTGAGTGTGGAGGGGGGAGGAGTGTGAGAGGATAGAAGGGGTGTAAGAGAGGGAGTGAAGAAGAGAGAGAGGTGGAGGTGGGGGAGAGAGCGGGGAGGTAGAGAAGTGAGAGCGAGGGGAAGTGGGGGAGTGAGAGAGGGGGGAAGCGGGGGAGTAAGAGTGGGTGAAGTGAGGGTGTGAGAGAGGGGGTGTCAGACCTGTGCGTTGGCGATTTTTGCCAGGATATGCAGTCTTAAGAAAACCTACCCTCATGATAGTATGTTGTGACTGATTGCAAGTGTCCACCAGGTTTAAGACAAAGGAGAAAACTACATCTCCCAGAGGCATTGCAAAGCAAGATTCTCCCACTTTCTGGTTAGCCCTATATAAAGATCACGAAGTCCTATTCTCCTTGCGGTGAAACTTTGGTTCTCACTTCAGTTCATGTCTCTGTTCCAGTCTCCTGCCAACTAAGTATTCTTGCCGGCTATACTGTGTATGACCTCGGATCTGCTTGGGACTTTGCCTTGCTTAACCCCTGATTTTTACCTTGCTTGACAAACCTCTGAATGACGCTGGATTACTTTTGGCTTTGCTCCGTCTAATACTTTTCCCCTGATTTTCCTTTCTGAGTCTCTGTCATTCCCAGTGTTCTCAGAGGGGAGAGGTGGAGGAGTGAGAGAGAGAGTGGAGGTGGGAGCAAGACAGGAAGAGTGAGGGTGGGAAAGTGAGTGAGGAAGAGAAGGGGGAGAGAAATACATGGCGAGAGGGGGAGATAGAGGGGTGTGAGAGTGAGGTGGTGTGAAAGAGGGGGTGGCTCGCAAAGGCCGCCAACATTGGGGAGGTCAGGGCCCTGTGGAAACTCTAATCCTGGGCCCCAGGAAATTTGTCTGTGGCCCTGACCCTTTCAATAATGTCCCAGTTGCAACAAATGATGTTGATGGGGTTACATCTACCCCTCTCTCCATCTTCAGGGTCTTCACAAACGCCCTTGACATTCCATAACAAGAAAAATTCTTCAGGGTCTAATGGGTCCAATCCACTGCATCTGCATCTCTTCCAGGCCCATATAAAAACGAAACACTCACAAAATGTTCAGTTTCCATTGAAGCCTAATTCAATGGTGCTCTTCAAAACATGTTCATTGTGTCCCTTGATGAGCCATCCTCACTTCAGAAATGGATCCTCTGTTGCCTATCAAGCTTAATTTCTTCAATCTAATTTTTTCTCTCTTCTTGGAAGCTATTGTTCACGCAGGTCCTGGCTCCTAACTGTTGTGTGTGTGGGTTCCCCATAGGGACTACCAGTTAGTGTAAGGCATTAATGGTCTTAATGGGTTAGCTGTGTGGGATCATGCAGAGTAATGTTCCACTCCCGTCACATGGGAGTGACTTGGCAGGAAAGAAGCCACGCCCACTTTATGTCTCGGAACCTGTAACATCACCATCAGGGTATATATAGCCAGCTCGAAGGTTCTAGAACTTAGGTTCCTAGGAGTGACAGTTGGAGGAGCCTCACTGTTAATAATGTAAATGTGTTTCCATGTACTGTATAGATGTGTACTAAGATTGATCTGTCCCCATTTGTTGTGTTATAGTTAGAGAATGTGCCCTACTAAGATAGCGTCCCTAGCAATGGCCATAATAAATCCAGTTAGTCAGATACGAGGAAGCCTGTGCCCCAATGTGGTTTAGGGCATAGTTGGATCAGCCTAATAGGAAGGTCAGTAGCTAACTCAGACCCAGTCTGCTCAGAAGTGGCAGTCAGCATACAGTACTAGGATATTGATCCCAAGGAAATAGAATGTCGGCCAATGCCCGCAAGGGGCTCACTAGTAATGGGACATTACAGACATTATACAGAAGAGGTATAATTCAGCTAAACCAAAGAGAAACAGGCCTCACTACCTCCCTAGTGTATAAAGATGAAAATACTAAGGAAGAAGCAAATAGTACGAACACTGTAAATATATTCTAACTGTGAATAGAGTTGTGTGACCTACTGCACCGACACACTTTATTCGAGTAAATACCCGGTATGTACCTGGCAGATACCTGGAATGCGCCACTCCTAACCTCTGACAAGCCCCGTTGCATTTGCCTTCCCAGCCTGGGTTCATGCCTGGCTGATGGGCGGCTGATCTGTTAAATGATAATGATTAGGATTTAATAGGCTGCAATGCTTCGCGTGTCTACCAGATGGCATAAATTCATGAATTGTAATGCAGTTTATATATATATACTGTGCAGTATTGCAGCCAGCGGGAATAAAATGCTTCAATCCCTGCTTGGAAAATAACTCAATGTACTCGGGCAGAAAACAGTCACAAACCTCAATACACCCGGGTATACCCGAATTCGTGGGACTAGCCGAGCTCGAATAAAGTGTGTCGCCAGTGTAGTGGTGAAGAGCATTATCAACGGCTGTTAGTAAAGCAACTGTTTGTACTATAAAAGTTCCTGGTGACCTTCATTATTCCATCAGCATATCTACGCCCAGCCTGCGCCAATCCAACTGAACACAGCCATGTACATAGTCAACGGATGTAAACTTCTTAAGAGCCAGGCAAGGAGGGTTACATGTAGAAGGCCCAACTATAAAAACAAGAAGACACACACAGTACTTACAGATCTCCATTATCTCCAAACACCCATATGAAAATTAGATCAGTATCGCACTGTTATTGTTCATGTATAATTCTTAGTTAATAGGGCATTAAATAGGCTATAATACAGATGTAGCCAGCCTTACCGTCCCCAGCACCGCGGATGAAATGCTGGACAGCCAAGGCGCTGTGGGTGATGGCTGCCGCAATGGTGCTGTAGTGGGGGGAGGGTCCAGTTTTTTTTATTGGATCTCCCGCAGCGTTAATCTTTCTGGGACGCGACTGTGTTTTTTTTTCTTTCATAACATCGAATATTATCGCTCACATAGGTTTTTAGTGGCCTTTATTCCTTTATATTGAGAGGTGAAAAAACTATGTGCCCCTACTACCGATTTTCAAAATTAAAAATAAATATATACATTGTAACTAGCTAAGAGCAGGTAATAATAACTGTTTAATTGGAAAAGAAAAGAATTCCTCTGATTTAATTACTTAAAAACTTTTTTTTAATACTTATTATATAAAATAGTCTGAAGATAATAAAAAACTTCATGCATGACAGCTTTGTCATACAATTGCAGGTTACCTGTATTACATCATTGGCCATATCTGCTGAGCGGTGCTATTCCATACGGCACCTCCTATTGCCAGAAGACACATTATGGCCCAGTCAAGCAAATGGGCTTTAAAGGTGTCTGCCTGCCCCAAGAAGGGGTTTTATGGCATAGCACTGCTTAGCACAAATGGCCCGATATCTGTTAATGACATTTCATGTCATTACTTTATAGTAATAAGTGATACGAAATGTTTGAGCAAAAGAAAGAAGTTTTAATACTGTAGATAAAGAGAAATAAAGAGAGTATCAAACGAGCGTTTGTTATAAATACAAAGCACATCTGGATGCTTACTCAACTCAATGTGCTTTATTTGTACTCTAAGTTCTCTTTCGGTGATTTATGTGACTGTCCATGAGGTTTATCATTTAATAATGCTTCTGTCTGTTTGCATCTATAAAGTAAATTCTTTAAAGGCTATGGACTTTTTTTTTTGTCTTGGTCCATAATGTGCCAGCAGATTCCCATAAGTAATAAGAGTGTCCAATGAATCTTGCTCTCTCTTTGAAGTCAGGTTCTCTCATGTAAAGCAAAGCAGTACACAAACTTTTTGACTAAAGTTTTGCCACAAATTACATAGTTACATAATAGATAAGGTTGAAAAAAGGACATACAGTGTGTCCAGTAATTTGAACCTATATTTATTTATAAAAAGGTTTTACCAGGAAGCAATACATTGAGAGTTACCTTTCGTTTTCAAGTATGTCCTGGGCACAGAGTTATGATGACAAATACATATGTAACGGGTATTCCCCCACCCAATCGCATACTGCACCGACACACTTTATTCGAGCAAATACCCAGTATGTACCTGGCAGATACCTGGAATGCGCCGCTCCTCACCTCAGACAAGCCCCGTTGCGTTTGCCTTCCCAGCCATGGTTCATGCCTGGCTGACGGGCGGCTGATCTGTTAAATGATAATGATTAGGATTTAATAGGCTGCAATGCTTCGCGTGTCTACCAGATGGCATAAATTCATGAATTGTAATGCATTAATTACAGTATTGCAGCCAGCGGGAATAAAATGCTTCAATCCCTGCCTGGAAAATACTCAATGCACTCGGGCAGAAAACAGTCACAAACCTCAATACACCCGGGTATACCCGAATTCGTGGGACTAGCCGAGCTCGAATAAAGTGTGTCGCCAGTGTATAGAGTGTATGTGAGGGGGAACCTATATGGTACCAGGTGTGGTGCAATATACCTGTCAGGCTCACAGGAGGTCTGAGCCACCGCTAGTGAGAGCCTGGGGTGAATCCTCTGGAACGATCTTATAATTACGCCTCCACCTGTGCAGGATTCTAGGAGTGTAGAATGTCCCTACACAGGACCCACATATATGAACCACATACACCAAGGTATATATAACACAGGTTTACTATATGGGCAGATAACACAATACACATGCATCAACAATATGACATCAACAGTACATAACTTCAGTGTCACCCTGTAACACTACTAAGCACAACTATCCACACACCTCGCAGGGCCATAACCCCACACAGTATTCCCAAAGTCCTTGTACCCAAAGTCCCAAGAGTCACACAACCCCACCCACGTGTGGGACAGCGCTGCCCACTAAGATGAAATGTATAGGTGGTGCACTTGGTGACTTGGATAATACCTGCCCGGTGCTTCCTGCAACCGGGTAACGCAGAACTGTGGAAGAGGACCCGTCTGTGTCCAGTGCCGAAGCCTCAGCGATGGGGGTCTCCTTCTGAGCAAGCTCACCGCTCAGACTGTCTCTGTCTCTGCTCTGCAGAGAATGATTCCTTGTACACGGACCCTTCTTGTCAGAGCACACAGCACTGCAGCTGTGTCACTGACTGAACTGACTGCTAACAGGGCAAAGTCCCTACCTAAGGGGCCTTCCCTAAAGCAGTCACAAGCTGAAGGGGAGTGGGGTCTAGCTGGGGCCTAAGGGGAGACTTCTGACCTAGTGCAAGAGGCTACTTTCCTCCCTGCACAAACACACCCTCCCCTCTCTGTGTCCCAGCTCCTAACTGACACTCCCTGTCTGCACACAAAATTGTATCTCCTTTGCTGCAGGAGAATCTGTAAACCCTATTGGCTTCAATGCAGCAGGTGATAGGTGTGAAAAGGGCAGTCCCCAGAGGCTGCTGGGAATCATAGTCCACTCAGGACCTCTTCTCTATTAGCGCCGCGTGCGTGATCTCTACTGCGCATGTCTGAAGCTGTAATGGCCTCAGCTACTCTTAACTGAGCATTCGCAACTTCCAAGAGCTCCTGCACACATGTAATGGCCACCGCTACCCTTGCCAAACTCTGTGCATTGCACTGCACAGGCGCAATCTCCCGCGCCAACCTCAACATGGCCACCGCGACTGCACTGCTTACGCGCAAGCCTCCGCACATGCGCGAACACATTAAACATGGTGGTGTCCTGCCGCAGCTGCCACCGGGAGCCCCCGGGAACGTGCTCGCCCCCGCAGCAGCACACACGCAAGGGGGAAAGAAACCGGCAGACAGGGGGACCAGAGGGACCCTGGCTACACATATGTTACAAATACATAGAACAACAAAGTTATAATGCTGCACACCAATTATGTCTCAGCAAAGTGAAAAATAAATTTCTTCCTGACTCCAGTAATGGCAATCAGATTTCTCCTGGTATCAACATCTTTCCTATGTTTATTTACTGCATGTAAAGATACTGCATATCTTTGTATACTGTACCATTTTCAACTAAAAAGATGTCTACCTTTCTCTTAATGATATACAGTATATTGTATCTGCTATCACAGTAGCCATGGGTATTAAATGCCATATTTGTACTGCCATTACTGTAGATACCCCTTACCTTTGTTACTAGTGAAATCCCCTTTCCTCCAACCTCAATGGATGACCCTGTGTCATTTGTACTGTCCTCAGGATGAATAATTATTTGGAAAGTTCCTTGTATTGACCCTGAATATATTTCTGGTCTCCGTATGAAGGCGTGGGTTCATGTCCCACTGCTAACACCAAACTGTTAGAAAACTAAATAATTTCCACTACTCCGACCCGGAAGTTGAAGTGGCAGATGACGTTATTGATTGTGGAGCTCTGGGTGACATTTGTCTCTCGCAGGAGAAGTGCCACACCAGATAATGAAAACAGCATATATTAATAGGCAAGTGTGACGCTAAGCATGTCAGGTGACCTATAAAAATGCAAGTATCACCATATACGATCTTTCATGTCTGGTTGCTGCTCACATGGTGCGAAATGGAAGGTTCAACTTTAGCAATTAATTTTAATAATGAGAAATGTTTATTAATATATAAAAATGCTAAACTTATACAGCGTTAATACAAATAGCATTAATAGAATAGATCTATAAAATAAAATGTAACAGCTTTGTCCCAACAACTTCTCATTGTCATTTCTCTCTAATAGATAAAAGTTCTTTGGTGTATAGAGTTAATTCTACTAGGCACTACTGTAAATGGTTGTTTTTAATTCAGTGTCTGATTCACGTTGCCCTTGGTCCTCAGCTCGACTAGCATCGCTATCTCTTGTTTAACTTTCCACTTGTGTTCCACTTGTATCTCTCCAGGTGGAGTATGGGACTCTGCTAAGTAGGCCTCTCTCGAAACGTTTGCAAACCCAATGTTGGTAAGTTTCCACCTTTCTACTCAGTGAACAGATTCTTCTGGGTCATCACTTGTTTCTAATGCAGTGTTTCTCAACCCGGGTGCCAAATCAGCGAGGGACACCTGGAACTGACCTTAAGGGTGTCCTGTGGAAAAACTAATACAAATGTTTTTTTTTTAGTGTATCAACACAAATGCTACAATGTTTTGCTGCCCCAGTTATAATAAGGGCATTTATTGCTGATAACATATGTTGCATTACATTTAGAATTGTACAAAAACCTGAATTTTACAATGACATTTACAAATGTATAATTACATTTACAAACAGTAAGTAATAATAAAACTGGGTAGAAACTGAAAATAAATATTTAATTACAATATCATTTTACATTAACAGTTTCAACCCAGTTTTAGTGGAACCTAAATTAAAGTGACAATTGATAAATTGATGACGTGCCCCATAAATGTGATCATCTTAATAGTTTGATAAACATTAGTCTAATGTATCAATGTATGTGTGGTGTGTGGTGTGTGGTTCAAACCTCTAACAGAAGCTCACGGAGGTCAATAAGATACCAAGAATAGCACAAACGTTTTTCATCTGTTTGTACAACCAATCGGGAAACTGAGTAAATAGTTGGCTTGTAAGCTAAACACTACAATCGTACCTTTGTCTGACCACATTGCTGAAAAAGAAACAATGATCATTTTATGCCTCAGTAACTGAGTCAGTGTCAAATACATGAAAACAATCAAAGTCTGAGCCACTTACAGCATGTATGTCTGAAAAGTATGTCTTTGTGACTGATTTGTGCATTGTCCACGTAAACCCTCTGACTTGGAGTGAGAATTTACATCTCATGTGCACTTTTACTCTTTCATTACAGCTGCCCTGATTGGGAGAGAATTCTTTGAATTAGAGCTGTTTTTTTATTTTATTTTTTTACCCTTTTTTGGTTAAGGAACTCTATAATTGTATTGCGAAATGATGATGAACACCAATTCTCTCTAATAGTGCATCTGAGATCAGATGCATTGTAAGGAACCCCAACTCTTTCTAATAGCGCGTCTGAGATTTGATGCATTGTAAGGAGCCCCAACTCTCTCTAATAGTATGTCTGAGATTAGATGCATTGTAAGGAACCCCAACCCTCTCTAATAGCGCGTCTGAGATCAGATGCATTGTAAGGAACCCCAACCCTTTCTTATAGTGTGTCTGTGATCAGATGCATTGTAAGGAACCCCAACCCTCTCTAATAGCACGTCTGAGATCAGATGCATTGTAAATTGTTCTGTAATTGGTACAATTTTCAAATGACCTGAAAATTGCAGGGAACCCTTTAGGGATACCCAGGGAACCCAATGGGTTCTGTCAACCACTGTTGAAAACCACTGAATTAAAGTGCGTACACTTTTGATGCGTTAGTTATTCAGCTATACAGCAGTTCTTCATGCTATGCTGGCATATAATAGGAAGAGAGAAGGGACATACTGTCCCACCTCCGTCCCGGTCCACCCACCTCCGTCCCGGTCCACCCAGAGTCTGTTTTTGGCGTTTATAGCGCCGTTAACGTACTGTACGGCGCCATAAATGCCAAAAACAGCCCAGGACTGCGAGTGATCCAGGCAGAGCCGCCAACAGAAATCATGGGGCCCAGGACAAATGAAAGGAGCAGGCCCCCCCCGAACCCATAGCCCCCCCCGAACCCATAGAGCACCTACCACGAAAAAATATCTTTTAGAGCGCAACTTTTACTTAACTGTTTTCTTATTGTGATACAGAATAAAACATTACAATGCAACTTGTTTATTTTTATATTTTCAACAAAAGACATGTGTCTGCCTGCCTGGGTGGGTGAGTGGGTGAATGACAGTAGAATGACAGTGGGTGAGTGGGTGAATGTCAGTGGGTGGGTGAATGACAGTGGGTGGGTGAATGACGGTGGGTCGGTGGGTGAATGACGGTGGGTCGGTGGGTGAATGACAGTGGGTGGGTGGGTGAATGTTGAATGTGGGTGGGTGAATCACGGTGGGAGAGAGTGACTGGGTGACAGTGACTGGGTGGGTGGGTGACAGTGACTGGGTGGGTGGGAGACAGTGACTGGGTGGGTGGGCGGCCTGACCCACGGGGCCCGGGATGCAGTTCCCTTTGTCCCCCCTGTGCCCCCCCCTGTTTGCGGCCCTGGATCCAGGGGGGGGCAAGCGCCCCCCTTGCCCCCTCCTGCGGACGCCCATGCACACATACTGACTGACACACACATGCTGACTGACACACACATGCTGACTGACACACACATGCTGACTGACACACACATGCTGACTGACACACACATACTGACTGACACACACGCTGACTGACACACACACACAAGGAATTCACAGTTATTATGAATATAGAAGTGCAAATAGCTAAAACACATGTTCTAAGTCAGAGATCTTTGCGTTTTGGCTCTGAAATTGTGTTTAAATTTTTAATTAAAAACATCACCATCACAAATACAATTTCTGTGACAAAACAGTGACAAAAGACAAAGAAGTTTCACTTAAAATGTGCTCGGCACACACACACTTTTTTTTTATCCAAGTCTGAATATATAAGTATTTTTAATTTACTGTTTAAAGTGAGACTTGGGGTGGGATTGATTTCCATTGACTGCTCTCTTGTGTGTGATGTCACTGTCAGCTGTACCAGGTGTCTGGTATTGAACTGGACTGTCCTGTATGCGGACACGATGTCCTGTAAAAATGAGAGGTAATACTGGACATGTATGTGTATAGCGATATTACCTCTCTGGACATAGTGACCTGACCGGCTTGGGGTGCTGCGGGATTTCCCCGAGCATGGAGAATGCAGGGCTGTTGCTAGGGGGCTGGGCTGCTTCCTCCATCCTGATTGGCTGCACAGCCAGCAGCTAATCAGGATGTGTCAGGTGCCTGGGGGTGGAGCCAATGAGAGGAGGAAACAGCATAGAGAGGTGAGAGGTATATGTGTATCTTGAGCACGTTGCACCTTTCACCATTGTGTCCAGTATTGTTTGTTTGTGTCCAGTATTTTTGGAGGAGCTACCTGGGAACACTATCTCTGTGTGATGTCACTGTGTGATTAGCAAGTGCAACCGAAGTCCTCTGCTGCCCACCTACCCCTTAACTTTCTTGGTTATCTGATAGTGACAGGGTGTGGTGAGGAGAAGGAAATCACTTGGTTGTCAAACATTTCCCCTGTCAAATGCCCCTAAGAAATTAAACTGTCCAACTCTGTGGGATTGCACCTTTAAACACTGCATGATAGGTATAGGTATGAGTCTGGAACATGCTTAAACAACATGCATGAGACATTAGACTATATATGAGTCCAAAGTCGACTGCAAAAACTTTGACCCAGGCCCTCATTCTCTCCCGTCTCGATTACAGTAACCTCCTGTTGTCCGGCTTTCTTGCCTCTCACCTGTCTCATGAAATAAAATAAAAGTGAACCGTGCTCAAGATAGTGATTGTGATAATAACAACGTGATACAAAGTATATAATCTATATAGCTAATCTACTCTTGTGATAATAGTGGTATTCGAATTGTGATAAACAAGTATAAATAAACCTGTTACTCAATGAGTTAAACTTGAGGGCTGCTGCTGAAGATGCCATGGAATGGCTCCACAAACCAGTGCACTAATAGAAAAAACAAAAGGAAAAACAGCGTATAAACCTCATTGTGTATTATTTAAATATATTGTGAAAATATTTCAGCAGGTAAGTATCGCACGTACATCAAGATAAAATGGTAAAAACATAACATGTTAGGGACATGTTACCACATCGCCCGCTCTTCTGCACCACTCCGGTCAATTCTGGGCCACTTTAGGGGATGATGTCCTTATCTCCCAAGCTATTGGCAATGATCTCTCAATCCAGTCTTGAACATCTAGTTCGATTCTCAGATGTGACAGCACCGGCACTGGTCTGTTGAGATCCTTGTGTCAGACTTCCGGGTGAGCCTTCGGATGACGTCACTGCGACTCCGTCGGGTCTCGTGCGTTCCGGCGGTGTAGAGTGACTGCGGGTGCGTGTGTCCGTGTGGGGACACTAAACGCTGTGACTATGATAAAGTCCACAATAAAAACTGGAACCACGCTAAATGGCTCACCTGTCTCCCCTACAATTTATCCTAAATGCTGCTGCCAGAATCACTGTACTCTTTCCTAAATCTGCCTCATCGTCTCTCCTGCTGAAATCCCTCTCCTGGCTTCCTATCAAATCCTGTATCTCACACTCAATTCTCTTCCTCACTTTTAAAGCTTTACACTCTTCTGCCCCTCCTTACATGTCAGACCTAATTTCTCGCTATGCACCATCCCAACTCGCGTTCTGCTCAAGGATGTCTTCTGTCTACCTCTTTTGTATCTAAAGCCCTCTCCCGCCTTAAACCTTTCTCACTGACTGCCCCACACCTCTGAAATGCCCTTCCTCTCAATATCCAACAAGCACCCACTCTATCAACTTTTAAGACCCAACTGAAAACACACTAGCTTAAGGAAGCATATGAGTAGCTCTATGAGTGATAGTTTTACACAGTATATATAAACCTTGGCCCCTTGCAGACGCACTTACCAGAATTCCCTACTACTATCTCTGTACATCCTTCCTACCAACCAGTTAGATTGTAAGCTCTTCGGAGCAGGGACTCCCTTTCCAAAATGTATTTGTTATCTATATGATTGTCGTGTGTATTACTGCTGTGACGCGCTTTGTACATTAATGGCACTATATAAATAAAGACATAAAAACATACATACGAGTCTCCCAGTCAAACATAGCATCAGATTTTTCAAATAAAAAAAGCACATTGCTTGAATTGCAAGTATTTTTTTCATTAATTAAAATAGTGCTTAAAGGGCTTATCATTGTCGTGAAAAAAGTGCTACATTTCTGGGCAATGTTTTAAAAAGTCTCCATAAACATTTGTTCCCATTATATCACCGTCTTTCTCTGTTGTATTACACAAATGAAACAACTGCAGCCACATTACTTAATCTTCCTCTGTAACACACCTGGTGTTCGTGTACTTATGAATTTACGATGACACGCGGCAGTGTTAGCCTACAGCCTGTGAGGTATGTGTACCTCAATTGGATCGCAGCATTTTTTTTTTTAAGTATAATCACGACCTTAGTCTCCCAACTTATTGGAGCAAGTTGATGCAAAAGTGGCATTAATTTTTCACACCATATGCAAGAACGAAGGGGATATAAAGCTTCTAAAGGAAAATGTAACAAACAGTTGGGCATAAATTGGACCTTAATTGGTTATATGTTGCTTTAATGATGCAAGATTCTAGAACCCTTTAGTGCCCATTAAATTATTGTACTGCGGCAACATTTCAAACGCTATCCTTAAAGAGACACAACGGTCACTCTCCAGCAGTAAAGTGACACATAAGTCATTTGCTGTGTTTTTCACATGTAAATGTTGATGTTAACTAGACCACAGAAGTTGGCTGGTGTTTCTATAATGATATAATGTTAATGAACAGAGGGTTGCGTCCTCTGTATTTCTCTGATGTTGAGCTGTAATTGCTTTAATATTATTAGTGGATCATCAACCATGCGTATATGGGCTTTACAGACAGTACTAAACTATATATACAGTTAAATGCATGGGAATGATCATGCAACAATGGAATAACAGTAGTAAGAAAGCCCTTTCTACAAATATACAGAACACTTGGGGGGGGCGGGGAATATTTGTGCTGAAAAGGTGTAAGTATAGCTCACAAAGGATTTAACATGCAAATGGGAACATATTGTACATGACAAAATCCATTGAGGGGAATTACTGTAGCTATGACCCAGCTAATTGCATTACTGTATACAGCTTTGCACATACTATATATGTATGATTCAACCTGGAAGGGAAACACACATGAAATTGTAAATAGAAATTAGACATCAATTAGTATTGGTCTAGTTATACCCATGTACCAGCTTCACGTTGCGTAGCCAACAACCAACCTTGCACGGATGAGACCCAAAAGGTCGAAATAGCTGTCTGTGAGTTGGTTTACTGGTTTTGAACTTCTTAAACCCAGGCTGTTCTGAAAAGCTGTGTAACACTGCAAGCATAGGCTTATAAGGGTCCATGTTAGAATGGATAAGTAAAGAGTGCTAACACTGTGCTCATGTGCATGTCATTACCCAGAATCCCTGTCTGCAGTGGAAGCATTGTTTGCTAAGCGATAATGAGGGAACGACAGGGTTGCAGACCTGCCTGAGACATGCAAATGTACCCACAAGTGCTATTTTTATGTACTAAATAGAAATGAAAAGAAAGAATGGGGATACCCACGCAATAGGTTACCATAACAAAATGAAAGTTAAACAGATACAAGACGTTTTATTCTGTCAAGTGTAAATCCCAGGGAAGGCAATCATGTGAAAACTGCAAGGATGAAAACAGTGGGCTCGCAGGCTTCTTACCTCACAGCCTTCAAGTGCAACCACAACAAAAGCTGCAAGAGGAAAGGTCAGACCTGTGAAGTGCTATTTGTTTTCACTGAAACTTCATCCTGCACTTACCACCAGCCTAACCAGCAGTGGAATCAATTACCACTTGTCAAGCCGAAACCTGACCCAAGAAACAAAGGAAGGACATGACCTCCAGTGGGAAAAAGGGAACTGTGAATGATCACTCTCCTGCTGGGAAGGGTTAATAGGGCTGAGCCACTCTTTTCTTTTTTTGTAACCATGATCAATATCATGGCTCTGTAATTTGCTCCTTCTTGGATGGGAGATGGTCAGTGGATTGTTGAGGTTATCAAGATCATATTACTTAAATTACTTCATTTAATAATTGAAGACATAAAAAAAAAAAAAATATATCCCATTCATTTAACAGCATTTACCATAGCATTAAAATTGGGATGAATAATGGGCGATCATTTTGCCAGCATTGCAACTTTGAGGGACACATTTGCTTCCATTTACTATGCTTCTGTTAAATGTGGTATCAGCTTGTCAGAAAGTGGTCACAATTAAAATGATGTCATTAATGTTTACCTTTTCTGCCAATCTTTATGGACTGTCCATTTGGAGTTAGGGCATTTTCATCCTCTGCAAAGACACAGCCTAGCTAAATATGACTACTGGAAGACAAACCACCCAACATATTGTTGACTAGTAAATAAGAAAACAATAGCTTGTGTGCTATTACATACTGTATGAGCAACTCTCGTGTTGGCCAATTAAAAGTTATTGCAACATGCGACTATCCTGCAATTCTCCAAGACCAATATAGCTAACACAATTCTAAACTGCAGATCAAGTGGTAGACATATATGTTAATCACATTGCTACTGTATATTTTTTCTTGCAATTATAAATAAGTAGAGTACCCCAGTTGGCGATTCCTGGAGGGTATGGCGCTTTGGTAACTTAATGCTGTTTCTGGAGTAAAGTATAATGTTAAACACCTGCAAGCCCAGAAACAAGCTGCTAATGTTGCTTCAGCACAGCGATTACTTAACCCAGCATCGGAGATTCTTAGTCACATTGAATTACAGAGAATGTTTTGGAAACATGTGAATGCATATATCTAGTTCAGTGTTTCTCACCTCTCTCCAGCCAGGCAGGGTTACAACCACTCTGGGTTTGACCCAGAGACTAAGGGTTTCTGCTAGGTATTTCAGGGCTACGGGTTGAGATATGAAATCTCCGGCTTACTGCAGGGCCGGTTGGGATGTTTGGTGCAGTGACTCGCCTCTTACCTTCTCCGGCAACAGTGGTGTAGGCATCATCCGGCAGCATCTCCCCCTTGAGTCAAAATGGCTCAGCGACATCAAATGGCATCGCATTGCCATAACCACGAGACATCGCAATGTCATGTTGCCATGGCAATACGGCAGGGCATCCCATTGTCATGGCAACGTGACAATGCATGGCGCCGCGACGTCAGATGATGTCACATCCCATTGTCATGGCAACGCAACACCATTTGACGTCGCAGAGCCATCCTGACTGGACTGCAGGGGGAGATGCCACCAGAGGATTCTCCCATCGCTGCCGGATGATGCCGCCACCGCTTCCGGAGAAGGTAAGAGAGTTAGATGTATAAATAAAAACCTGGAAAAAAAATGTCTCTGGGTTATTATTCATCAGAAAGTGACAACCCAGGTCATATTTTAGGGAATACATTTAGGAGAGAATTGAGAAGCACAGATCTAATATATGAATGATACATTAATTAATTGTCCAAAGAGATGATTTTACAAGTTCAGGATCCACTACCCAATAACAAGAAGAACGCTCTTCCACTTTTGTGTGGTTTGACTCTAACTATTTTATTTTTGTACGTCATGTAACTTGTATAGTCCACATGGTTTTCACCAGAACCCATGACTTAGCTCTTTTCCAAGTAGTTTTAATTAACTTCACTGACGATGTATTTCTAATAATATATTAAGTATAATGGGTTATATTTACTAACTGGCTGCCCAGACCAGTCAAGAATAATCTGAACCACTGCATTTACTTAACTGTCTTCTGGAATCCCTACCGCATCTGGCAGAAGTGAAATATTTAGCTGTGGTCTAGCCCACTGCGTCTTCCTACTTTTAACTGTATATGGAACTGTATTATTTGGAACTACAATATAAAATAAAAGTAAATGTTTTTATCATATTTATTTTAACACATGATAATGTATAATGCAAATTATCATAGACATAAATTATTAGTCCAAAATTTCCATTGGTTTACAGACATTCTGTGTTGTTAAAGCAATGCGTTGTAGGACTTCCGGAATGCCTACTTATGGGAAGTAGAATGCCTGGAAGATGGCAGATTGAAGTGCGGCTACTTAGTAAAAACCATCTTATATTAAAACAAAAGTTTTAATATGCAATACATGCCCCGTGGAGCTTACAATCTATGTATGTACATAGAGCACACCTACTATTATTGCATTGTTAATATACAAAGTACAACTTTTGAAAAGCTTACAATAGAATTAATAAACATTAGACACTGCTGTAGTAGAGATATGCAAACTTTTTGCATTACAGTTCGCACATTTGTCACGCAAAATGTTTTCAAATGTCACAATTGTTTAAAAAAAAAAAAAATGTACTGTACATGCACATTCGTCATGTGTCCCGGCAAATCTTGCTTGGGTGAACCTTGCCATTTTGTCCCTGAAAAAAGTTCACAATAAACAGCAAATGTTGGAACCTTGAGAATAAGGGACTGCCAATGCCAGGAATGATGCAATAGGATTTATTGGTGTAAAATTCACATAGTACATTCTCCATATTCTCCTCATGCAAGAGAAACACACCTCCTGGACCCCACTTAACCCAGATAGGTATCACTTCACATCTTGTAGTCATCTTTAGGGTCAGAGCCTAGCTCGCAGGACCCTTCTTCCTTGACTAGGCCTCCCAAGGGCTTGAGGCCTCCAGGCTAGTCTCATAACCCTCACCCCCTGATGGGGCAAGGCAAAATAGAGCTGAGCCTAGCACATGACTAGGGCTGGGCAGCACAGCCAGTCACAGCACAGAGTGCTGACAGACACACCAATTTGTTGGACACCCACATCTTTTATACAGGGGGAGGGACCGTGCCACTCTGCACCATGGATTGGACAGAACCAAAAATGCAGCTAGACCCTCCTCCTGTCATGTGGTCCCAGCAGCTTACAAGCCCAGACATGAGCCTGTAAGTTGCTACAATCATGTTGCATAGGAGGGATGTGACTTCAACAGGTTTCAGGCAGGCACCTGCAAACTGCAACAAACTAATTTCCCAGGGAAGAGGCTTACACATGCTAGGACATGTGAGACGGGATTAACCCCGTGATAACCCCTTGATAAAGTTGCATTTGTTGTGAGGAAACGTGTCAGGGACGTACCTTACGACACTACGTCATCACGCTGTGTGTATCCTTTACGGCCGGGGAGCACATGGAGTTATAGTGAGGCTTACTCTGCTACCTTACCGATTTGGAGGATTTCAAGTGGCACCGGAGGAAAAGCGCTGTTTGGGAACTTGATTCCAGCTGATCTTGGACTCTCTACCTGTTGCGGACTGTACCAGCCTTGGTGGTGATTATAAATCACATATTGCTGTATTTTAACTTGCACATTGTGAGTGTTTTTAATCCCCATACCCATATTTCCCTACATTAAATGTTACAGTGTTACACTATGGGGCGTGCGCTCTCTGTTTTGTTTTTCTCATAGATTCTGCTGTGGAACTGGTTATTCCATGTGAGAGCTGCCGTGGACCCCTGGATCCTGCACATTGTCCTGTTGATACCTATCAGGACTCACCCTAGGGTTTGGACATTGGACTTTAATTTGATATGCCATTTATTTTATATGTAATTGTTTATTCTAGTATGCAATATTTTATTATCAATGTTTTATTATTTAGGGTAACTTGTATCATTTTTTGTTAACTACATAGACCTTTGTTTATTTACTGGCGCTACCTTTTTTCTTTATATATATATATATATATATATATATATATAGTTGTCTTATGTATTATTAAACTTTATCGAGAATATTTATTACTTTGTTTGTCCTTCTTAGACTGTGTTAGTCTTTTCAAAACGAGTCTATGGAGATTTTGTGGATTAGGCCACGGGTGTGCAAACTTTTGCAGCTGCGCCCCCCTGCCTGCTGCCCCCGGAGCTCGCGCCCCCCCTTACCTCCGTTCCCTGCATCAAATGACGCTGCGTGGTCATGTGTCATCATGTCACGTGACCCCCCGACGTCATTTGACGCCACGTTGCCATGGTGATGCGTCAGCAGCCGCCTGAATCTCGGTCAGTAATAGGCTGCAGAGGCCTCACGTGATCCCCTGGCATTTAATTTAAATACTGTGGGGAAGAGCGCGGGACCTCTGCAACCACCGCACCCCCATACTAAAATTAATATAAAGTGAGAAAATGGAGCTTAATGGGAATTTCTGTCCGTCTTTTTGTAAGCAGTTATTAGTTACAATAAAGAGCTCACCTAGTTTAACCTTTAATCAAATTAGTTTGTGGGGATTCAGGAATAGCCTTAGAATAACTTTGGCCAGATGTGTTCAACAGTGAGAAATGAAAAGTCCTACTTGATCCAACAATGTCACTCAGTTTCCTTAAACCCCTCTCAAGGATAGGAATTTAAATATAGAAATCCGCTTGGAAAAATCCCCTGATGATTAGAAAGGGAAACTGTTATACAAACATCTTCATTAGTAGAACATTTAATATGTAAGGCTTATACTTCCATACACATGTTCCAGAAAACGTGCTGTATTTACACCATGCTCATGTACTGTATGTCCTGTAAGTGGCAATCATATCCTATTACAGACACCCACTTCTTGCTGTCTAGAAACGGAAGAGGTCAGCAGTTAATGCCCAGTGACATGGGGTTTTAAACTCCTTTGAGGAGCTATGTATCAAATTGATCCTATTAGTTCATTGTAGTAATTTACCATTATATCCCTAAGTGCCTGGATCCAATGTAAGGAACTTATATACCAAAGTGTTTATGCTGCTGCTGAGTATTGAATGAGTGAATAAAGGCACAATGTGCATACATACATTAAAGCAGCCACCCCCCTACTTTAATTTGTTTTATTTTACAGAATGGAAAAAATGGGGAAACCAGGGATTCTATTATAATTTGAGGGAACCCCCAGTTCCTGAGATATTGGCCTTTTGACATCCTTTTGGTAAATGAATATGGCCACCATCCGAGACTCCCACGGGCCGTCAAAGCATCTTTGAATTGGCTTTCCTTTTCTTAGGCTGCGGCCACGCTGCCGCTGAGCGCGCTCATGCTTGAGAGCGGTGAAGTCATTAACTCTCCAAGCATGAGCGCTCTGCTGTCCTGCATAATTTTTTTTACAAGCGGGGGGTGTGGCATTGGCTGGATCGGGGCTATTTCTGTGTGTAGTGTGTGTATTTGTGTGTGTGTGTGTCTGTGTTCTGTGTTTTGTGTGCACTGACTGGTTGCTAAAGGGTCATTTGACCCTTCAGCCCGCTTGCAAATCAATTTGATCTGTCTCCCCAAGAGCCTAGCATCGGCGAGCATACAGGCACGGCCACGAGAGCGCACGCCGCGGGAGTGTGCCGTACATATTGACATTCAGTGAAGTAAACGCGCCAAGCGTGCTCAGCGGCAGTGTGGCCGCAGCCTTATTGACACGTAAAAAAGTGAAATGCCTTGGGAAACTAAGATAGCGCTGTTCAGGTTTGGGGGTTACCACCATCCAAATTCCTGAAACGTGAAATGGGGGATGCTGCTTCAACATTTACATTGGCCCTATTGACGTGCTTGGTACATCATGGCACCAATGCTTGTTTTTTAGGGGGTGATCAGGCTACATGCCAGAGGTCTGATACCACTACACCTCCAGCACTGTAAAGGTTAATATATTTAATTGTCAGACTGGGTAAAGTTTCCCATTGAATAACTTTGCTGTGTAACCCTTCATGTACTTCTCCATTCCAGTACTCCTCCTTTGCCCGACTAACGCCTGATATTTTTGCATACAGTGTAGCCACGCCCCAAAATGTATCTCATGCAAGCAGAACATAATTGGACCCAAACAACTAGAAAACAACTTCTTTTTTAAAGCAGCGAATGTTTGGCGCTTGATATACAGCCCTCACTGCTCTGGACCCCAGTACACATTATTGTAGAGGTGAACGTTAGGGTTCGTTCCTCCACTTTGGAACCGTTAAATTGCAAGTCAAATCTATAGATTTGCATTGCACACTATATTTCTCTTTCGTTTAGTTTACAGCAACGGGGTCTGGACTTGGGTTGTTGACCAAACTGTAAAATTCTTTATATTAATGTTCTTTTAAAAATTTTGAGAGCACAGAATGTCCTGAAAGTTAAAATGCTTATGGATTTCCCCAAGTTGAATTTTCATCTACTGGGAAATGAGCGTCATAAATCAGTTGACAGCAACAGATTTCCTTAAAATCGGCACAAAGGAAATAACTGTTCTTGTGCAATAAGTCATTACTTTCAAGTGGAAGCAAACATTGGCCGGCCTTGTAAGGGTAATTTAGCATGTTAAATCATATTGGCTTTTGTTCTTAAAAAAACAGTGTAGAAAATGTTATTCCTTTTTATGCCATCTGCATAATAGCCCATAGAACCCTGGTTAGCCTGGCTTACAAAGTTCCAGCTTAATATTCTGTAACAGGAGTGGCCAACTCAACTCCAGTCCTCAAGGGCCACCAACAGGTCAGATTTTAAGGATATCCCTGCTTCAGCACAGTGGCTCAATCAGTGGCTCGGTCATGGATATCCTTCAAAACTGAACTGTTAGTGGCTCTTGAAGACTGGAGTTGGCCGCGCCTATTCTATAATATAATTAAGGCATGTTATTAGGGTTGCCAGGTGGCTTCTCCAAAAATACTGGACACAACGGTAAAAGATGCGGCGCGCTCGAAAAGTCGGTGGGCAGGTATGTTATTTATAAATTATCAGACCGTTATGTCATTTCTTCTAAATTTCACTCCAGGTACAGCTTGCACCAATTTGCACCATTTCAAATTCTTTGTCCTAGAAAGAATTCTTTTTATGAAATAGTGCAAATTGGTGCAAAAGACAACCTCCCCCAATACATATAAAAATACACCACCCACACTGTACATATAAAAATACACTCACCCAATACATATAAAAATGCACCCCCACAATACATAGAAAAAAACACAACCCCTAGTACATATAAAAACACATCCCCCAATATATATAAAAATACACCCCAATACATATAAAAATACCCCCTAAATACATATAAAAATACACCACCACCCCAACACATATAAAAATACACCCCCAATACATATAAAATACACCACCCCCAATACATATAAAAATTCACCACCCCCAATACAAATAAAAATACACCCACGCCCAATACATATAAAATACACCACCCCCAATACAGATAAATATACACCCCCCATACATATAAAATACACCACCCCCAATACAGATAAAAATACACCCCCCATACATATAAAATTCACCACCCCCAATACAGATAAAAATACAACCCCCATACATATAAAAATACACCCAATACATATAAAAATATACCCCCAATACATATAAAAGACACCACCCCAATACATATAAAATACACCACCCCCAATACATATAAAATACACCACCCCAATACATATAAAATACACCCCCCACACATATAAAAATACACCCCCAATACATATAAAAATACACCCCCAATACATATAAAAGACACCACCCCAATACATATAAAATACACCACCCCCAATACATATAAAATACACCACCCCCAATACATATAAAAATACACCACCCCCAATACATATAAAATACACCACCCCCAATATATATAAAATACACCACCCCCAATACATATAAAAATACACCCATCCCCATTACATATAAAATACACCACCCCCAATACATAACAAAATACACCACCCCCAATACATATAAAAATACACCCCCCAATACATATAAAATACACCACCCCAATACATATAAAATACACTACCCCAACACATATAAAATACACCCACCCCCATTACATATAAAATACACCCCTCCCAATACATATAAAAATACACCCCTCCAATACATATAAAATACACCCCTCCAATACATATAAAATACATCACCCCAATACATAGAAAATACATCACCCCAATACATTTAAAAATTCACCACCTCCCCAACAAATATAAAAATTCACCACCTCCCCAACACATATAAAAATACACCATCCCCCCATTACATATAAAAATACACCCCCATTACATATAAAATACATCCCCATTACATGTAAAAATACAACCCCATTACATATAAAATACACCACCATTACATATAAAAATACACCCCCAGTACATATAAAAATACACCCCCATTACATATAAAATACACCCCCATTACATATAAAATACACCCCCATTACATATAAAATACACCCCCATTACATATAAAATACACCCCCATTACATATAAAAATACACCACCACCCAATACATATAAAAATACACCATCCCCCCCAACACATATAAAAATACACCCCCATTACATATAAAAATACACCCCCATTACATATAAAAATACACTCACCAAATACATATAAAAATAGACTCACCAAATACATTTAAAAATACACCCTCACAATACATAGAAAAAAACACAACCCCTAGTATATATAAAAACACATCCCCCAATATATATAAAAATACACCCCCAATACATATAAAAATACACTCCCATACATATAAAAATACACCCCCTAAATACATATAAAAATACACCACCACCCCATCACATAAAAATACACCCCCAATACATATAAAATACACCACCCCCAATACATATAAAATACACCACCCCAATACATATAAAATACACCCCCAATACATATAAAAATACACCCCTCCAATACATATAAAAATACACCCCCCATACATATAAAAATACATCACCCCCAATACATATAAAATACACCACCCCCAATACATATAAAATACACCACCCCCAATATATATAAAAATACACCCACCCCCATTACATATAAAATACACCACCCCAATACATATAAAATACACCCCGAACACATATAAAAATACACCACCCCCAATACATATAAAAATACACCACCCCCAATACATATAAAAATACACCACCCCCAATACATATAAAATACACCACCCCCAATACATATAAAATATACCACCCCCAATACATATAAAAATACACCACCCCCAATACATATAAAAATACACCACCCCCAATACATATAAAATACACCACCCCAAATACATATAAAATACAACACCCCCAATACATATAAAAATACACCCACCCCCAATACATATAAAAATACACCCACCCCCATTACATATAAAAATACACCCACCCCCATTACATATAAAATACACCACCCCCAATACATATAAAATACATCACCCCCAATATATATAAAATACACCACCCCCAATACATAACAAAATACACCCCCTCCCAATACATATAAAAATAGACCCACCCCCAATACATATAAAAATACACCACCCCCAATACATATAAAATACACCACCCCCAATACATATAAAATACACTACCGCCAACTCATATAAAATACACCCAACCCCAATACATATAAAATACACCCATCCCCATTACATAACAAAATACACCACCCCCAATACATATAAAAATACACCCCCCCAATACATATAAAATACATCACCCCAATACATAGAAAATACATCACCCCAATACATTTAAAAATTCACCACCTCCCCAATACATATAAAAATACACCATCACCCCATTACATATAAAAATACACCCCCATTACATATAAAATACACCCCCATTACATATAAAAATACACCCCCATTACATATAAAATACATCCCCATTATATATAAAATACACCCCCATTACATATAAAATACACCCCATTACATATAAAAATACACCCCCATTACATATAAAAATACACCCCCATTACATATAAAAATACACCCCCATTACATATAAAATACACCCCCATTACATATAAAAATACACCACCCCCAAATCCATATAAAAATACAGCCCAATACATATAAAAATACACACTCCCCAGTACATATAAAAATACACCCCCAATACATATAAAAATACACCCCCAATACATATAAAAATACACCCCCAATACATATAAAAATACACCCTCCCCAATACATATAAAAATAAACCCCCCCCAATATATATAAAATACACCCCCACCCCAATACATATAAAAATACAGACTTACCTTGTGGATGGTCTCAGGCCAGGCCCAGTGGCTGCGGGGGGCCCGGCTGCCAGTCCTGTAGTTGCCCTGGCTCTCCCCCAGCTGTGGGCCTCGTTCACTCTGTCCCACGCCGAGCTTCTGATGCTGGCACGCAATGCAATATGAGTCAAAGTAACTGATACAAAGTAGTAATTGTCCTTTCTGGAATATGGAAAACCGAGTGATAAGAGAAGGAAAGGAGAGTGGAGGTATCTTCTCAGGATGATAATTACTGTATATAGAGTTAAAGAAGAGTTTAGGGTTGTCAGATGTCCAGTATTGAACTGCACTGTCCTGTATTTGGACACTTTGGGGTGGGAGGTGAAAGTATGACTGCAGGTATGTTATTTATAAATGATCTGACCATTACGTAATTTTTTCTAAATTTGAATCCAAGTATGCTCCAATTTGAACTATTTCATTAAAAAATTCTGGGGAGGGCGCTCTGTTGCCAGAATTTTTTTTACGAGGTAGAACATGAAATGGTGCAAATTGGTGCATACTAGGAGTTAAAGTTTAAAAAAATTACATAACGGTCAGATCATTTATAAATAACATATCTCCCCATTGACGTTTCTCAAGCGCATCGCACCTTCCACCATTGGGGCCAGTATTTTTGGGGAAGCCACCTGGCAACCCTAGTTGCAACACAAGACACAGCCTGAGCAAGTGGATCATAAATTGTGCGTTTTATTGACGTGCCACTGAAAGCTACCTCCACACACCATACTGCAAATTGTAGTACAGAGGCAAAAGTCTTCTTTGTATCTTCCTGGTCTTTCCAAATTCTACTGTCCGACAAACACCAGAAAGATGATGATCTGAATGCAAAATAACTGGTCCATCAAGCATCCTCTTACACTATATACTGTATACAGCAAAAGACAGAAAAGTCCTAGTGCATATGGTGTGGTGGGTTTGGGTTCTGAGCTTGCAGGGGTTGTGTGTGTTTGTAAATGTCAATCGGTAACAATTGTTTGGAGGTTTGTGACCCTTCATCTCTGGTTTTCAGCTTTCCCAGCCCACTTTTAAATAGCAGGTTGTGTGATGCACCTGTGATGCACTCACCAGACTATTAAGACTTCTTCCTCCACCAGACATAAAGAGAACGTTCACAGATAGTGTCCGGACCTGTTAAAATGGCCATACCTTGGCATGCTTACAGGCTTAAAAATACTTTGGCTAAAGAGTTGAACTAAATGACCCTTACTTCTGAGAAGAAACCCAGATAAGTATTTAACTATATAATTTGTCATATTAAATGTAGCATCGGGGCTTTTTGTCTTTTGTTGTATACATGAGGTCACAAACCGTGTAGCACTCTTTTCTGGCACAGATTAATATGGTGTGGTGGGTTTGGGTCTGAGCTTGCAGGGGTTGTATGTGTGACTATACAGTATATACAGGCTGCAAATAATGCAATTTTATCCATGTATGATTGTATAATGATTTGACGTATGTAATTACAAAAAGCTTAGAAGCCACGTTCTAGGCATTCTTCACAATTATGAAATGTAGTATAGTAGTACATTGAGCCCACTGAAGAATAGGTAGTTATAGGCCATGTGTATAAAGTGGAAAGGGATATATCACATTACTAAATTAGTTCACAAACTTTGAGTTGTGGTTGGGTTTATAGAAAGTAACTGCATTACTCGAACCAAGAAAACCTTCCTGGCAGATAACCATATCATAAAAGCCTTGTAAATGCCAAAGACCATATAAACATTGTGATATACATCATAATACTGAAATCCCTCCGAGCATTACTGAACACAGGGATGTTTTACAATCTCAAAGCATATTATTACATTGAAAATACATTTGACAAAATGGATTTCATAATATAAAGTCTATTGTTCTATTAGGCAATGAACATTGTATGAAACCAATAAAAGCCTTTAACTATAGTGGGGGATTGAGGAGATTGTACTAATGGTTAAATGTAATATAAAAGTGCAGTGGTTCTAAACACAGCTGTAATTATATTTCCTATTATGTCGCCAACTCAATATAAATAACATTATACAGTTTACAACCAACTCCTTCCCATCATTTCACCAACCCTTTGAGAGACATTCTCTTGAGCAACTTTCCACTCACTTGAAAATAATTCATTTCCTCTTTATGTGATTCTGCATGAACCAATATTTCCACTGGCATTAAATAGAGAAGGCTGAAAAGGTGGAGGCTCTATATGGCCTGCAATATCATTTATTCTTATACATTTTTTTTTATTGTACTTTTTTGTATTCAGATGCGTACTGCCTATGCCAGCCCATAAAGAACTAGATATTACAATTTGCATAAATCCTAAACTGTTGTACAGTACACATATGTGCTTGCTTCCAGTGAAGAAGGGAGCCAGGTTCGCTTCACAACCAGTCAAGGCTCTGGACCCAGAACTTGGGGTTCTTCATGATCGAACCAAATGTTCAGGCATATCCTATTTTAAAATTGATCTTGAAAAAAGAAATAATCTTGTGGGATTCAAACAGTTGACAATGTTAAATATATGATTTCGAATTGACCATACTTGCAAATTAAGTCAAATCCACGACCCAGCTCCAGCTCAGGAAGTTGTTCAAAACAACCCACAGTGATTATGTATGTACTGTATGTACGTATGTATGTTTCTATGTATAAAGCACTAACAAAAGAAACACGACATTACAATAAATTATAACACAACAGTACCACAAACATAAAATCAGATAGTAGGAAAGGAAATCCCTGATTCGCGGAGTTTACAATTTATGTGGTATGTTGGGAGACTTAAAGAGACAGTAGGAGAATGAGTCGGTGCAGTACACGACCATTTTTGACTATGATTGTTGGTAAGTGCACCTGTGGGTGTCAGGCAATAGCGAAGAGTCCAGGCTACTAAAATGCAGTAGTCAAAAAGGCGTGTTTTTAGGTGTGACATAAATGTGGGGGAGTTAAGGTTCTGAGTGTGAGGGAGTGCCACAAGAAAGGGGGAGTGAGGGAAAAAATATATAAGGTGAGAGAGCAGTAGATGTATAAGGGGTGAAAAGAAGACCATTTATGAGCAGAGCACAGAAAATTGACAGGGGCATAGTGAGAAATCATAGCAGATATGTAGGGAGGAGCAGAGATCCTTGAAGGTAAGAAGGCAGATTTTTGTAGGTGATGTGGAACTTAATGGGAAGCCAGGAGAGGGATTTAAGGAAGATAAGAGCAGACTATTCTGTAAGTAAGTGGAATTATTCTAGCTACAGAATTTTGGATACATTGACAAGGAGACATCCAGGTTAGTAGTAAGTTACATTAATTCAGATGGGAGAGGATAAAGGCAGGCATTGGAGTTTTAGCAGTAGAGCGACTGAGGACAGGGTAGATCTCAACAATGTTACGGAGGAAAAAGCAACAGGTTTTAGCCAGAGCATGAATGTGAATGGAGAAGAAGAGGGAGAAGTCAAATGTCACATCTTGGCAATTTTCTTTGGTACTACTGTAGGATGGATAGTGGTTCCGTTTATTGTGATGTAAAAAGGGGATATTCAGCCAGGTTTAGCAGAAAATACGAGGAGCTCAGTTTAAGACATATTAAGTTTGAGGCGGTGGAGCACTATCTAGAAGGGCATAGCAACCAGAGACTTGGGACTGGTACACCACCAGACATGCTGTACCCACAGGGTATGAGAATGTTAGGGGAACAAAGACAGAAAAAGAGCAGTAAGAGAGATATGAGGAGAACCAGGATAGAGCAATGTTTCGAATACCAAAGGTGTAGGTTCTAAATGATAAGATAGTAGTAAAAAGTTTCAAACACAGTAAAGAGATCAAGTAAGATAAACAAAGAACATTGCCTTTTGGGTTTTGCATCATGGAGAGCATTTGCTACTTTAGGGAGGTCACTCTTAGTTGAGTAAACTATTGAAATCCAGTTGATCATGTAGGAGAAGACAAGGCATTTTAGCAGTTTGGAGGCAAACAGTATGAGGGACACAGGGCAGTAATTAGGAAAGAACAGTGGCTTGGAAAAGTATTCACCCCCTGCCAATAATCTCTTGGAATATAAACTCCCCCCCCAAAAATAATTTTTTGTTTGCGAAAAAACATATAGATGATACGTGGAAAAAGGTTTTGTGGTCATACGGGGAAAATTTTTCACTTGCTGGTCTAAATTCCAAGCGTTACGTCTGGCGCAGGCTCCACATTGCACATCACCAAGTTAACACCATCCCAACTGCAAGCATGGTGGTGGAAACATCATGTTATGGGGATGCCTCTCTTCAGCAGGGATTCGTAAGCGTGTCAGGATAGAGGGGAGAATGGATGGTGCAAAGTACAGGCGAATCCCGGAGAAAACCTGTTTGTCAGCCAAGACTCTGAAACTGTGGATGAAATTCACATTTCAGCTGGACAATGACCCGAAGCACAAAGCCACACTGGAGTGGTTTAATAAAAATTTAATTAATGTTCTTCAGTGGCCCAGTCAAAGTCCTGGCTTGAATCCAATTGAACATGTATGGCGTGACTTGAATATTGCAATCGGTCGACGATCCCCAACAAACTTATCAGAACGGGATCAATTTTTACCGTGAAGAATGGGCAGAAATGTCACCATCCTGTGCAAAGCTAGTAGAGAATGAACCATAAAGATTCATAGCAGTAATTGCTGCAAAAAGGTCCTTCTAGCTTTGTTGACATTTAACCTCCTCCTCATATAAAGTAACAGGGTTCTGTTGAACCACTACAGCTTTTTAGAGTTGAATAAAAATAATTAGTTTGAAAAAAATGTGCATACATTATTTGTAATTCAACAACTTGTGACATTATTGGTAGGCGGTGAATACTTCTGCAAACCACTGTACATATTGTCAAGCATGTTGTTTTGGAGAATTGATGTGACAAGTGCATGCTTAAAGGACAAGAGCATTGTACCAGAGGATAGGGAGGAATTGAAGAGATGGGTGCAAGTGGGGACAATAATTGGAGCAAGAGGTCTGATAAGGTGTGAAGGAACAGGTTTGAGAGTGGTAGCGAGAGAAGAGGGCAACAGCTCAGAAACTTCCAACTCGGTAACAGGACGAGAGATAGTCAAGACTGCAAGAAGGAGGTTTGGGAGAAGCAGTGCCAAGGTGGAAGGGACAGAAGTAATCTAAGCGTGTATAGCGTTCACCTTCCTTTTAAAGTGGTCAACAAAGGCTTGAGGATAAGGGAAGTAGGAGGAGAAAGTTGGGGGAAGGAGTTGAACACAGAGAAAATATTGAATTTGTGAGTTTTGACAAGTGAGGAGAAATAGTACAGTTTGGTAGTAGAGAGAGCAGAGTTACCACAGGAGAGTATCTCCATAGGCATTCAGAGGAGTAATTGCATATGCAGATAATGCGTGTTTGTGAATTTAGCCAATGCCGCAGGTTTGAGGGACAAGAGGGACTGAGCTGAGAATGGGAATATAGTTCTTTGAAGAAAAGAGAATAGTGTTAAGATTTGACAAGATTGTCAGGTTCAGAGGAAGAAGAGCAAAAAGAGAGGTTACAGTTCAACCTAGATGCCAAAGCACAGAGGTCAATGGAGCAAAGTTCTTTAGAGTAGCGAGAACAAGTAGGAGAAGAGGAAGTAGGAGAAATGATGGTGGTGAACAATATAACGAGATGGTCAGAGAGGGGAAGGAGGGAGATGGAGAAATCAGAAAGACGTTTTCTTTATCAAAGACAAGGTCTAATAAGTGGAACTCCTTGTGGGTGCTGGAAACAGCACTTTGGCAAAGGTCTAAGAAGGAGGCCAGAGAGACCACCATAGGATATAGAACTTTCCAGAGAGCACAAGAGAAGGTAAGGGAGAAAGAAGGAAGACAGGGAGTAGGTATTTATTTTAGTTCGCAGAGTTAGCACCATTTGAAGGAAGGGCAGAATCTGGGAAACTGAATATAAACTATTTTTCCTCATTAATTCACTTGTGAAAATGTGAAAAGGAGACTTTATATGGTCAAAAACTCAGTTTCTTGTTCCATCATAATGTACTGTATGCTATAAACAGCAGGGACCAGTTTAAAACTCTGATTTCTATTATTACTTATCTTATAGTTTAGATGATTTAAAACATAAACCATGCAATATTTCTTATAAGCCAAGAATTCCCTTGTGAAAAGGGAGAACTACAAATTACAAATGAAACAGAATCTGGAATGAAGCTCTGAGAGAAGGCTGATAACCCTTGATAATGATGATTACTCTACTCATTGTTCTAAAACTTTCACTTTCAATCTTTTTTGTGAAGTTGTGTTGAGAATACGATCCATGTTGGGATCCACGTAAAGGCTAATTAGTGCCTGAGTAGATGGTTAGTAGAGATGTGGTAAACCATGCGAAATGGGCCCTTTTTGAGTTGCGAAAAATGCCACGGCTGAGTCAGAGTCCACAAGTGATTCTCCATCACCAAGCATTTGCTCCATGTGAACGGCAAAAATCACAATATTCACTCGCGCCTTTTCTCTAAAACCAATAGATTTGCTAATGCAAGACTATAAATAGGGCACACACCATGTATCGCTTACTGTCCGGTGGTATTTCACTGAAAGCTTACTAATTTGGCAATATTATTAGCCATTCGAGACTTTGCGAAAAGGTTTGCAGATAATCCCATTTTTGGGGGGGAAGATATGTAACAATGCTTTTTGGACAGTTTGGCACATCTCTAGTGGTAAGGCCTTCTAAACCTGGTTATTACTTACAAAGTGACCTACATATAGGGTCCAAGCTGTAGCGTGCACTAAGGATTGGTTTTATTCAGATCTCTCATACATAGTAGAACATACAGTATACATAGTATACAGGTATCATACAACACCTTCCCAGCCTAATGTATTGTACCTACCTTGGACTCACATCCTCCACCCAGGTCCCTAGTTGTTGGAAAGTGATCCTGGAGATCACAGTGAAGCCATTGTAAAAAGAAATAGTTTAGCATATATCAGTAGCATGTAGCACTCTCTACTGTAGTCTACACTTATTGCCTCCATGAGGCTATTTATTGAATTAGCTGAAAGCATTTTACAATATTCATCTGCTGTAATTAAATATAGTTAACAAACTGCAAACAAACTATTGACACAGAGATGACTGGAAATGTTTTAATAGAGTTTGTGCGGTTTTAATGTTTTGCCTCTGTGAGAATTCTAATCTCTGGAGGGGTTTTCGGAACTCATTGGGGAGGCCTTAAAGATATGATGCTGGTGTATTAATGATAAGTGCATCATATAGATCAGCAGTTTAAATGGCTAAATGTAGCAGAAGGCTGAACATAAAATGAATATTGTATGTTATCAATGATGACTGATCTACTCACATATATAACATGTATGCTGAAAAAAAACCACTTTAAAGGCATATAATTTTGAAGAAACTAAGAGAGCATCAAAGATAAGGTCTAGGCTTGCTTTGACTTAGAATTTATATATATCTCTTACATACAAAGACCATAAGAGAGGCACAGTGCGTAAGAATACTTTGTTACAATATTACGGTGGGAAATAAAACTAATTAATGTAACTATATAGCAAAAAGTGAACTTCAAGTACTTACAGCTATTTCAGATCACTGCTAGCAAATGTTTCCCAGTACTCAGAATGCCAACTATATTTGCCAAGTTTCAGTTTGATATTAAACTTAAAACCAATTGAGTGTAAAGTATACTGCATTGTAGCTGTCTCTGGAGATGTATGAATAATTTGCTAATTAGCTGTTGAATTTTGTTGAAAAAGCGCACTACCATTCTTTCCTAGATGAAGTTTAGGAAATCCCTTAGCAAATAGCTGGGCAATTCGGTATATCTATACTTAGTTTTATTTGGCCAGTTGCTACCTAAGAAAAATAACATCCTCTTTTACAATGGGGCTATTTATCACATAAAGGGGTGTGTAGAAGGAGCCAGCTTTTAATATATAAATATAATTTAATATAATATTTATAATTTAATATAATAATTTGTCCCTGAAGAAGCTCCTTTGCTGGAGGGAAACGCGCGTTGGACGCGCAGTTGTGTCAGTCTCCTACCTGGAGCTGTTTTAATGTAGTGTCTTAGTCTCCTGGCTCTATTTATGCAGACGGCATTAGCCTGATAAATACAACAACAGACAGTGAGTCTGCCTGCTATATACAACACATGATATATATACAATCTGAGCCTTATGCTGGGTAACTCTATGTCAATGGCACTGTGAGTTCCAGCCTAACTATACTGAGGGTATTGTGGATTGATTGTGTCTGTGTCAGCGTCACTTCTCAAGCATATGCACTTAACACAACCATAGGTGTTCGCTGCTATATATATTATTGCAGGATTGCTGAGTCTTTGACCAGTTATAGGCTCACTGAGTAGGACACGGTTACCTACAGTCTGCATCTATACTCCAGAGGGGTTAACACCCTGACTTTCAGCATCCACTGTCCTGTCAAACCCAGGAATATTGCATTTGGGTTTGTACAATCATACATCTATTTGACAGAGTTGCACGCTATTGCATATTTAATTCATTTTTTAAAGACATATAGTACATTACGTTTGGTAATACATGTTTTAAGTAAATTTATTAAAAGTTAGATTTTATTATATGTAGGTGTGCAGTTAGTGAATTCTTTAGGGGACTCATTCATTTTGTGTTCCCCTTCCCCCTCTTTTGGCCAATCTTCATAGAAGGTGGAAGGCGTAGCTCGTAAGCCACAGGGTTAATCCTCCTAACCACGGGAAAGGGACCGAGGAACTTGGGAGCAAGCTTCATGGTGGGAACCTTCAGCCGGATATTCCTAGATGAAAGCCACACCCTGTCCCCTGGGACGAACTCCGGCACTTGTCGTCGAAGGCGATCTGCTTGGAGTTTCTGTCTCCCTGTAGCTACCTTCAAGTTCTCCTGTATCTTAGACCACAAAACCTTCAGGTGGGAGACGTGTTTGTCCACTGCTGGTACCCCTGATGGTAGTGAAGAGAAGGGTAACCGGGAAGGATGGAATCCATAATTTATAAAGAACGGAGATTCTTGGGTAGAGTCATTGTGGAGAGAGTTCAGAGCAAACTCGGCCCAAGGAAGTAGATCCACCCAGTCCTCCTGTGTATCCGTTATGAAACATCGGAGATATTGTTCCAAACTTTGATTGACCCTCTCCGTTTGCCCATTGGTCTGTGGATGGTATCCTGAGGAGAACTGAAGAGAGATCCCCAATCTTTTGGAAAAGGCACGCCAAAATCTTGACACGAATTGCGAGCCCCGGTCAGAGACAATGGTAGAAGGAACTCCGTGAAGGTGAAAAATCTCCTGAATAAACACATCTGCCAGCCTGGGGGAATTTGGGAGACCCCTCAAAGGAACAAGGTGCGTTTGTTTGGAAAAACGATCGATGACCACCAAAATAGTATTCTTCCCTTTGGACTCTGGAAGTTCCACAATGAAATCCATAGAGATATGACTCCAGGGACGATCTGGAATGGGTAATGGAAGAAGTAGCCCAGCGGGTCTGACACGAGGTACCTTGTTACGAGCGCAAATGCTACATGCTTTGACAAACTCTTCTACGTCTTTAGCCCTCTCTGGCCACCAGAAGGTACGTTGAACCAGGTCGTTGGTCTTCCGTATCCCTGGGTGTCCTGCCGATTTAGACGAATGACACCACTCGAGGACCTTCTTGCGGTGTTGAGGTGCCGTGTAGAGTCTTCCCTCCGGAACCTTGAGTCCCCCCGAAGTCTGGGACTGTTCAGACTGAATCTTGCTCATGACATCAAAGGAGTTGGCAGACAGGATACAACTAGAGGGGATAATAGACTCAAGCTGTTCCTCGGACCTGTCATCCGCAAGAAATTGTCGAGATAGGGCGTCCGCCTTTAGGTTCTTGGAGCCAGGAATGAAGGAAATAAGAAAATTAAATCGTGAAAAAAACAAAGACCAGCGGGCTTGTCGAGCATTCAACCGACGTGCTCCCTCCAAGTAAAGGAGGTTCTTATGATCCTTAAGAATGGTAATGGGTGTCCCAGTACCCTCTAAGAAATGTCTCCACTCCTCTAACGCCAATTTGATCGCCAAAAGCTCCCTATTTCCGACATCATAATTCTGTTCAGCGGATGAAAGTTTCTTAGAAAAAAAAGCACATGGATGCAGTCTGGCTAACGGAGAAGTTCTCTGGGACAGAACAGCCCCAGCCCCATTGTCCGAAGCATCTACCTCCTAGGTGAACGGGAGTCCAGGATCTGGGTGGGTGAGGATGGGAGCAGACACAAAAGCCTTCTTGAGACTATCAAACGCCTCTTTAGCGGTCACTGACCATGATGACGGATCTGCACCTTTCTTAGTGAGGGCAGTTATGGAGGATACGGTATCAGAAAAATTGCGGATGAAACGTCGATAATAATTCGCGAAACCTAAAAAGCGTTGTACGGCTTTGAGAGTAGTCGGAAGAGGCCAATCCAAGATAGCTTTAAGTTTCTCCGGATCCATTTTGAAACCGGAATCCGAGATAACGTAACCCAAGAACGCCACGGATTTGAGGTGGAACTGACACTTCTCCAATTTAGCAAAAAGATGGTTCTCCCGCAGACGTAATAGTACTTGTTGAACGTGTTTAATGTGATCTTGAACGGTCTTAGAAAAGATGAGGATGTCATCTAAATAAACAATAAGAAAAGTGTTGAGAATGTCCCGAAAGATCTCGTTGACAAAATCCTGGAAAACTGCTGGTGCGTTGCACAACCCGAAAGGCATAACAAGATACTCGTAGTGGCCGTCATGGGTGTTGAAAGCAGTCTTCCACTCGTCCCCCTCTCGTATCCTTACTAAATTGTAGGCACCTCTCAGATCCAATTTAGAAAAGATGGTTGCTCCCTGGAGGCGGTCGAATAATTCCGGAATCAAAGGTAGAGGGTAGCGATTCTTGCGTGTGATATTATTCAAACCCTGATAGTCTATGCTTGGACAGAGAGACCCGTCCTTCTTCTTGACAAAGAAGAAGCCTGCTCCGACCGGGGAGGAAGACTTTCTGATGAAACCCCTCTCCAAGTTCTCGGCAATGTAGGTGTTCATAGCCTTTGTCTCTGGGAGAGAGAGAGGATAGGATCTTCCCCTGGGAAGAGGTGCGCCAGGAAGTAAGTCAATGGGACAATCAAAAGGACGGTGCGGCGGTAGTACCTCAGAACGTGCCTTGTCAAATACGTCACGGAAATCCCAGTACACAGAAGGTAAGGAGTTGATCTTCTCGGATATGGTAGACACTCCTCCAATCCTCTGGAAAACCCTGGTACATGTCTTGGCACAAGAAGGAGCCCACTGAACCGGTTCCCGATCCGTCCAGTCGATGCGAGGATTATGAAGTTGAAGCCAGGGAAGACCCAAAATCAACTCAGCAGAGGGCGTGTGGATTACATCGAGAGTAATGATCTCAGTATGGACGTCAATGAACTGCAGTAGAAGAGGTACCATCTGAAGCGTGATAAATGCTGGCTTTAGAGGTCGACCATCGATGGCCTCCAGACCTACAGGCGTCTTCTTGTTGACAAAAGGAATATTGTTCTGTCTAGCAAAAGTCTCATCAATGAAATTACCTGCAGAACCGGAATCAATGAACGCCCGTGCCCGGGTGTGAAACCCCTCTCCAGACAGCATTATAGGCAAGACTATCCTGGTGGGAAGGATGTTTTGGATGATGGAAGAAGGTGTCAATATTCCCAATGAAACTCTCCCGGATCTCATTGGGAGCTGGCGTTTCCCGGTCTATGGGGACACTGGGGTAAGGCGTGAGTGGAATTGCCACAGTACATGCAAAGCCCGGCCGTGCGCCTACGTAACTTCTCAGCAGGAGATAGTCTGTTGCCCCCCAACTGCATGGGTTCAGGAATGTCCCCGGAAGAAGGTGACGGAGCCACGAAGGAGGGTGCAAGAGTTCTTGGAACCCGTAAACGGTAATGAGAACGTTCGTATTTTCGTTCCAGTAGGCGTTGATCCACCCGAATAGCCAGAGCGATTAACTCCTCTAGGTTAGTAGGGCGATCTCATGCGGCGAGCTCGTCCTTTAGGGTCTCCGACAATCCTTGCCAGAACGCGGAAGATTGAGCTTCATCGTTCCAACCCGTCTCAGCAGCAAGAGTGCGGAACTCCACAGCATATACAGCAACCGAACAGTCTCCCTGGTGTATGTGGTGAAGAGCAGAAGCTGCCGTTAACTTCCGTGCTGGGGTATCAAAAACTCTTCGGAATTCCTCAACGAAGAGATCAATGTCCTGTGTGAGCACCCCCTGTTGTTCCCAGATGGGAGAGGCCCATGCCAGTGCCTGGTCGGTGAGAAGGGAGTAGATGTAGCCAACCCTGGAGACAGAAGACACAAAGCGAGAGAGAGAGAGACGAAATTGTACGAGACATTGGTTAATGAAACCCCGACATCCTTGAGGATCCCCCGCATAATGTTTTGGTGGTGGAATACATGGTTCCGGAGTGAACGGAGATAACGAAAAAGGATTAGCCTGTGCAGGGGGTGCCACGAGTGGAGATTGCCGAGTGAGGGTTCGGACTTGAAGAGTAAGAGCGTGGAGGCTTTGCTGTATGGTATCCATCCGTCTATCGGATTGCTCCAGATAAGTCTCTAATCTGGTAAACAGAGCAGTATAGGCATTTAAAGTCCGCTCCACCTCAGCGGGGTCCATGTTTGTTGGGCTGAGTATAATGTTAGGATGTGCTCACCACAAACGAGACGGGACCACGGTGCTGAGGTGGGAAGGTTGGAACGCCACCAACAGCCACGAGGACACGTCTTGAAAGTAGATTGGTCGGGGATTCCGGATCGGGGCAGGAGAGGTACGGTTGGTAGAGAGTGCCGTTTGCCAAATCCAGGGTTCGAGAGAGGGACGTTGTCGTTTACCGTAAGCCAGGATCGGGATGCCAGAGGTGCGGAGAGTCGTGTAGCCGTGTGCCGAGTTCGGGATGCCAGAGGTACAGGAAGACGTAGCGGAAGCCGGTTTGGTTCACGAGGAGGTCTGCAAAATAGAACTAGGGAGGCAGAGAATGGTAAGGACAACTGGAACTATGCTCAGCCAAAGAACCAGTGATTTTGGCAGGTATATAAAGGAGAGAGGGTCCAATAGCATTGCATCCATAAAGGGTGTGTGTAGAAGGAGCAAGCTGCAGCAGGGATAGGTCCCTCATGAGTCCCAGGAGATGAGGCATAAAGGGCAGCAATCTGACTGCATTCAATTGCAGCAACAGTTTGGTTGACTGTACCTTTAAGAGGCGGTTGCGCCTCCATGTGGCCGCGCCTCCGTGTAGCAGCGCCCGCGGCTGCGTGCGCGGCCCCACGCCCTGATCCGAGGGCAGAAGAGGAAGAAGGACGTGCGTGCGCGCGCTCTACACAGGAACTCACGCGCTTGTCTCCGGCGTCCATGCGAGCCACGAGGATGTCAGACGGGGCAGCAGGTAAGTGGGAGACACGCCGTGAACGGCGTGGCTCCATAATCCTTACATCGACTGATGCTTTTGCAGCAGAGTAGCTGTTGTATTAGGAATGTAAGGATTTCACACACACAGTTTTCCTCATGTCTACTTTACACACATTCCTTGCACTGTTTTGAATTTACCTTTGTACAATGCATTTGTTAAAAACATGTTTTCCCTAGAATAACTACATTATGTTCAGAAATGAATTGCTCATGCATTGTCAGCAACAATATATTTCCATCTTTAAGTACCACGGACCAAAGTCAGACAGCCTATGAGAAAGAGACCTATTTTAGTAGAGTCCAATGCAACTGCAACACACACCACTGCGAAATGCTCAAAGAACTAGATTGGTCATCACCTGAGTCTAGGCACAAAGTTCACCTTTCCTGTCTTGCATTCAAATACTTTCTGTGCAAGCTACCCATCTATCTGAACAAGCTCCTCACCCCTACCACACACAGCACTTATCTGAGATCTGTCTCCAAAAGACTGTTCATGGTCTCAAGATTCAACAAAGTATTGGGCTGCTCCTCCTTTTCTCATGTGCACCCCAAAACTGGAACAATCTACCGGAGACTCTCACGGCTGCCACCAGTCTAAAGGGCCTACTATAGTAGCTTCGATGAGTTTGCTGCTATCTCGCAAGGTTTGTTATGTTCCCACCGAACGGTTTGTCCTTTGTGTTATAACGGTCTTCAGAAATAATCTGAAACCCTTTCAAACCGTGAGGTAGAAAAATGCCAAAACTGTATGGCGTAGAAGCAAAGTCATCTCAGATTTTTTCTAAATTCTACCCCTGCAATTTTCTTGCAATCTGAGCTGCACAGGGAGAGCCGCCTCTCCCTGCACAGCTCTCACAAGAGATCACAGTGTTTTTATTAAAATTTGGATACTAGTGTGCGGGAGCAGGAGGTCTCCGGAGCAGAACAGCATTAATTCAGGTGCGGGGACCTCCTGCTTCCCGAGTTATAGGCACGCAGTATAGGGTGCCGGTATCTCATATGCATTTAAATGTGCTGGTCACGAGACGCGGGAGATTTAAACATTGCATTGGGATACCGGCACCCCATAATGGGGCCTATAACTCAGGAAGCAGGGGGTCCCAAAACTTGAAAGCAATGCGGTTCAGCTCCGGAGGCCCCCTTCTCACGCACACTAATATTCAAATTAAAATAAAAACAGCTTAATTACCTTAACGGCTAGCAGCTAAGGCAATGAAGGGTTTAAACCTGAAAAGCCTGTTTATTGGGGGCAGAGGGGGTGGATGAAGGGGGTAGTTACCACAGGGTTGGTTGTTAGGCTTGCCGGGAAGGTTGCGGGAGGAGTTAACCCCTTCACTACCATAGCGGTGAGAACCGCTATGTTAATGGAGGGTTAACAACTCCCACTATCCACTCGGTAGGCCTAACCACCCACCCTTGAGGCAACTACCTCTTCACCCAATCCCTCTACCCCCAAGAAACATTAAAAACACAACTCTACTACCCACCTCTTTATCCCCCCCCCAACACATATAGTGCAGTAATGGCAAAATGACTAATATCCAGATATGGATAATAGAGTAGCTAATTTGCCCATTCAAAATAAAACATTATCCAGCCAGCTTAAAGTAAATAAAACTTCTACTTACCCTTGCCAGAAGGAAGGCCGTCCTCATGACCGTCCTCCGTGGGCAGCAACCGTACAATAAAAATTCAAACAAATGGCCCGAACCCCTTAATCACCTTAGCGATTAGTAACCGCTATAGAAATTAAGCGGTTAAACCTCCCCCCCACTAACCACCCTCCCAGGACAACTAACCCCACACTCTACCCATTGATTGGCATAGTGGTACATCATGCTCATATAATTATATGGCAGGATTAGCCACCACAGCAGTCAAAGGGCAACCTAAAAAAAACAACATAACAATAAATAAACAAGCACCTAAACACAACAATTAAAAAAAAACAATTGCCTATCGTACCCATATTATATAGTTGTTGCCCTGGGAGGGTGGCTAGGCCACCTTGGTGGGTAGAGTAGGAGGAAGGGTTAACCCCTTAAATTACTATAGCGGTTACTAACCGCTAAAGTGATAAAGGGGTTAGGGGCCATTAGATTGTATTATTTATGGTTGTGTTCCTGCTAACGGAGGACAAGGACAGGGAGGAAGAGGAGAATGGCATTCAGGGGTAATTAGAAGGGGTAAGTAGAAGTTTTATTTACATTATGCTGGCTGGATAATGTTTTATTTTGAACGGGCAAATGCACTATTATCCAGATCTGGATTATAGTCATTGTGCCCATTACTGTACTGTAATGTTATGGTTAGAGGGGGTGCCCATTCATTCCCATTGGGGTAATCTTTGCTCTCACTGAGGGCATAGGTAACCATAATGGCAATGAATGGGTGTATTGGCTAAAATTTAGTTTTATTGTTTATTATGGGTAGCTGCGGTGGGTGAAGGTGGTATTTGGCCCGCAGTGGGTGTTTATGCATACCGGGTGTAGCGGGATGGGTTAACCCCTTCATAACCTTAGCGGTATTAACTGCTAAGGTAATGAAGGGGTTAACTCCTCCCGCAACGCCCCCGCAATGCCTAAACACCCACTGCGGGCCAAATACCACCTTCACCCACCCCCACTATCCACAATAAACCGGGCACTGGTAGTTAACCCCTTCATTGCCTTAGCAGTTAGCCGCTAAGGTAATGAAGCTGCCTGTACATGTACTTTAATTGCATCGGTTAGAAGCCTGGGGTCTCCAGAGCTGATATTAACGTGTATCAGCTCCAGAGACTCCCGGCTTCAATCCGTTGCAGGAAAAACGCCTTTTATTTTTCTAAGTCCTGCTCTCAGATCCCATCTCTCCACCCTAGGGCTGGCGAGATGAAATCTTTGATAAACTCGCAATTCCATCGGAGCTACTGCACCGACACACTTTATTCGAGCAAATACCCGGTATGTACCTGGCAGATACCTGGAATGCGCCGCTCCTCACCTCTGACAAGCCCCGTTGCATTTGCCTTCCCAGCCTGGGTTCATGCCTGGCTGATGGGCGGCTGATCTGTTAAATGATAATGATTAGGATTTAATAGGCTGCAATGCTTCGCGTGTCTACCAGATGGCATAAATTCATGAATTGTAATGCAGTATATATATATGTACTGTGCAGTATTGCAGCCAACGGGAATAAAATGCTTCAATCCCTGCCGGAAAATAACTCAATGTACTCGGGCAGAAAACAGTCACAAACCTCAATACACCCGGGTATACCCGAATTCGTGGGACTAGCCGAGCTCGAATAAAGTGTGTCGCCAGTGTACTAGAATAGTCAAATTTGATCAAAATGGCGCTATTTGGATTTTTGCAGTTCCCGCTTGATTTGTTTGAGCAGGAGCGAGAAATCGCGAAAAAAATGCCTTCCCCATATGATCTGGCCAACTCATCGAGGCTTTCTGAATAGCAAGCTTGCAAAATTTTGCGATAACTGCTCAAAATCCTCGAAGAGTTGGTTATCGAAGCTACTAGAATAGGCCCCTAAATTCTTTCAAAACTAAAGTTGTCTCACATTTTAATCTGGTCTGTAACTCTTACATTCGCTTATAACATATATTATCTCTAACTTTGCATGCAATGTCTTGTATATAATGTATAACCCTGTTCACTTAATGTAACCATGTATTTGTCATCATAAGTTTGTGCCCAGGACATACTTGAAAACGAGAGGTAACTCGCATTGTATTACTTTCTGGTAGAACATTTGATAAAAAATAAATAAATATATACCCCTCAAACTCCACACCCCCTAAAAAACTTCAATAAGACCTACATATACCTACCTTTCAAAATGATAAGCTATGAAGTTTGTCACTTTCAAAGCACAGGATGCGTAGGGTCGTATTTGAACAAAAATATCCATATTTATAGAGAATCTTAATTTCCCATATCTTCTTTATTTATCATCCGATTTTAAAACTTGAAATGTAACTTGATATTTTTGAAGCCTCTCATATTGAGGCCCTAAGCTATAGCTTATTTAGCTTATGCGCATGTCTGGCACTAAGTAGCTCCACTCAATTATACCATTATGCCTGTCACGGCGGAAAGGGACTCTTTCATTGGATCAAGTACTAGACAGGACACCAAGATCAAATAAAAGTATATTTATTCTGGCCGGAGCCAGCAGACACAACACAGTATAACCAACAGAGCTATACTCACTTCCAAACAGGGATTACAGTGGGAATCCTAGCCATTTTAGCTGTACGGCATCACCGAAATGGCTTACCCGGCACAGCTTCGACTCCTGTGAGGGATCAGGGACTCAAGGCAGCACTGGATGCCACTCACAGGCAGGTTTAAACCTTCTGCTTCACAAAGGCATGCAGCTTCGTCTTGGGCTGTCTCTGGCACAGCCTCAGAGAACACTGCTTAGTACCTCACCATGCAAGCCTCAGCAAGGTCTGTGGAACTGAGACCAGTCCCCATTTTTCTAGGTTCCCCATCTCCATAGAGAAAGATGGAGAACGGGGCAGCGGCCAATCACAACACGAATGCTGTGTGTGGAGTCAATCACAGTACGAGGGCTCGCCTGTGTTGGTCAATCAAGGCTGGGGGTGTGACGGGGAGGTTAAGACAATGAGGGCATGAATTACAAACCATCCAATGAAGGACTGTCTACCTCTCTCTATTCTCAGTGCCGGTTCGCTGTCTCTTGAACAGAGGTGCCTCTCTGTCTGGGCATCTCCGCCCCGTGACATCACGAGTAAGGTGCACCACACGCAGGCGCCACACTACCATGGGCACATAAGGGGTTAACATTTTGTATTAACCTGCACTTCTCCCCTCCCCTGCTTATCAGTGGACTGCATATGTCTAGGGGGCGGGTTACATTTGTTACCTTGCACCTGTGTGCTGCCTTTCCATTGGCTGCCTGCCCTGTAAATACTCAGCCAGCCCTCCTACTAACTGGCTGAGCATAAACCCTGTTTATGTACTTGTGTTTGCCTCAAACACCTTGCTGTCTTATCTTGCGTATCCTGTTCCTGTTTTGACCTCGGCTTGTATCTGGACCTCCACCTCTCTGACCCTTGAACTCGGCTGGCTATTGGACTTCTACCTTCTGTACTCCTGGACCCCGGCACCACACAACGACTATGACAATCCCTGACCACGGTGAGTATATACGACCATTCTGATCTCTCCTATCCTGATCCAGCTACACGACCTTACTCTGCACTCCGGACGCGTTCTCGCGGTTGGAGGTCGGTGTATTCCAACATCCCTACCTCAGCCTCGCGGTCTCGTCCTGTTTGTGGTTTGCCGGTCCCAAGGTGGCACGCTGGCAGTGGGGCCCCTCCGGTGGAACTAAGTCAGGGGCGGATTATACTTACCTGCCGGCATGGCGATTCCTTAAAGTGCAGCCCTCCTCCTGCGGTGTCACGACATGTGGCATCATGTGATGTCATGTTGTCATGGCAACACATCACCTCGTGACGTTACGGCAGCATGTTGTGTCGCCATGACAACACGACGCTACAGGAGGAGGGCCACTCTGGAGAAGGTAAGACCCCCCCTCTCATAACTCACACACCTCTTACTACTATCTCCAACACACTCACTCTTACCTGGAGGTGAGGAGTGGTCCTACCAGTCCGGTGACTCCTCAGCTGCCTTCTCCAGCTCCCTCCTCTGGTCGGGTGTAAATTGGATCCCAGCGCCGACAAGAGGAGGGAGAGAATTGCAGGCGGTCAGCGAGCTGATTCAGTCACCAGCCCACTGCACTGACCCTGCACTGAGTGGGGTCCCAAAGGTGCGGGGCCCAAGCCTACCGCCTTGCTCAGCTTGCCCTAAGCCTGGCCCTGCCCGATGAATCAGAAGGTGAAAAAAAAGGCAGTGCACAGCAAGAATAAAAAATTAGAGTGCAAAAAATAAAGTTAATAGTTAATTTATTCAGCACATACTGTATAGAAAAATGGACAAACATAGGCAGCTAGATATCTAACGCGATTCGAATCTGCATAGTCACTTGGTCAAAGAGTGATTTTTTTAAAAAAAATTCACCTTCTAGTAAAGTGAGGGAGAAGGAGAGGAGAGGGAGATTATAGAGTGGGTAGGATGAGTTGGAGAAATAAGAGAGGAGAGAATACTAAGTCAAGTTAATAACCATTACGATGCATAGACAAGCTGGTCCACTGAAAGAGCCCAAAGGGGGACATTAGTAAGAGGAGATGAGAGGTAGCTGTAGCATTAGGGTTATTAAAAGGAATATTAAAGTATTCTAGAAGGGGAGGCAGGGAGTCAAAAGAGAGTGCGGAAACCAGGTAGCAAAATTATTCTAGAACAGGGATTTAGGTCCAGGGGGAATACAGAGAGAGAGGGAAGAAAATATGAGAATGAGAGGGAAAGACAAAGGGGCATCATATGGAAAGTGTATGGTAAATAAAAGCAGAAACCCTACTCCTCCACTATGTCTACTGGATGTAAAGTATGACTTCAGGAGATGCCAACGTAAGACAGTGCCGCAGGGGAGGCAGTATCAGAGAGGGTTAGTCATGGCCAGTAGGTTGATAGGATTAGATAGAGAGAGGTTAAGTAAGTTTATGGCATACACAGTGTGCATTTCATAGTGTCCTGACCAGAAAAAAGGAAGGGAGGCAAAGAGTGTGAATACATTTGGAGTGATTGACGGTAAAGGATATGAATGAGCTTCTGTGGCAGTGAATGGGGTGAGTTAGGGTAAATATATGTGTTGGGCTAGGGTGTGGTGATATTTTCCCACAGAGCAGTAAGACAAGTAAAAAAAGATTAAGGGATTTACAAAACATTTTACGTTGTGGAGCCTTTTAGGTGAGAGGAGGTGGAGTTCATGGTTGCATACAGAGTAACATTGTAATAGAGAAGATGATATGTATCTGCCTATAGTATTACATCAGGAATGGGAGAAGTATTGCAGCAGTGAGCTGATCAACCACAGTAGTAAGCTACACAACCCAGGTCCAGTTGTACAGTAGGATTGGGTACACCACCAGAAAATTACAATTGATTTATCATGTTTGTCCTTAAATGCACAAGCCAAGCATTTCTATAACTGAGACATTCAAAGTATTAAAAAATGTGCAATAAAGGGACTAACACAAACTTTGTGAGCATTTTTGTGGTACGCGTAAAAGTATAGCAAAAGTACATCAACATAGTCAGTGAAATCTGCAGGTGTTTATTAAGAAAGCAATTCCATACAATTTTATCATTTCATTGTGGCAGCTCAATGGTCCAGTGCAATTATTGTATGAAGAACAAAAGGATGAAAAATGATTTTCAGAAGATCACAGCGTATATTAACACTGAACCCAAATGTTGTGATATCAAATACAATTGACTTAACTCCAAACCAAACTTATTGACATGCTTAAGTGCTGATGTCCATATGGCCTCTGTCCAGCATGGAACAGGTTTATACATAATGTATCAAGAAGTATAGGGTCACTGAACAACAGGAAATGAGTTAAAATATGTACCACGTATACAACACTCAGCCTGCCAGTTTACACCATTCCTAATAGCAGTTCATTGCCTTATTGCTAAGAAATGCACTTAACAGCAACACCAGTATGGCCCAAAGCTTAAACAGCTCCATTAGTAAGGATGGTGATAATTGTTCCTAATGACTTGGACAGCTTTTTGAGGTTTGTAATGGAGCATTACCTGAAACTTTGCATTTGTCTTGAAATGTTTCCTTAACACCCTATTACCTTAGCAGGAAGTGACATCAATTTTGTATGACAAGAAAAAAATAGGGCTTTAATTATGTGTGTTATTTAGTGCATTATGTTGTCAGAAACGCCAGCACGCTGAAAGAGTTAGATTTTTCTTTGAGGAAATTAGGGAAGTCAGAACAACTGATTGGATACCATCGTCAGACACTAATGGGTGTCACGTCGATAAGGTGGTAATTAGATAGCATGTATAACGTGTTTTAGTGCTAACTCCTGGACTCCCTTTATTTGATCCATCATTATTGCACTTGCAATGGAATGAATTCCCTCCTCTCTCTAAATATTTAATTAGCTCCATTTTTTTCCATCTAACATTTCTCCACTTCTGACTTATTTTCCTCTTTTTTATCCCTTTGCCCTTGGACCTGGTGTAAAATAAAGGTGAAATTGACATCATTTCGATAGCTATGTATAACAGTTTGAGAATGAAATCTATTGTACAAGGATAGAGCATAGTGAATCTTTCAATTAATTCTCTGGTTATTAGGAATGGATGAAAGAGGCAGTGCACTGCCAAGGAAGCAAGAGGAGGCTCACGGTAGCATAAAAAACACTTTAATGTGTAAAAGGATCAAACATAGCCCCCCACAGCAGCAGCAGGTTATTAGACTGCACTCTTTGGCTCCTATTCAATATAGTTAGAAGCAATATAACACAGGATGATCAATTTCGCATTGTTCACTGTGCATTACCTTGCTTCTTACAATGACCCCTATTTAAATGCTGTACAGCAGTCTTCTGCATGCTGATTCAGTGACCAACTCCATTCAGAGGAATGTGATGAAAATATTCGCCAACAGGGGGAAGACATAGTCACTGCACCTTAAATAGGGGCCAATATTGCCCGGCTTCCAAGTCACTATTGTGACTGAGGTATTATCTTAGGGAAATTGTTATGCCCCCCTCTTTTTTTCCCTCCCACCCGTTGTCCCTTCCCTCCTCCCTCTTGCCCCTTTCTCTTATCCCCCCCATCCGCCAAGGCCCTTACCGAAGAGGACAAATGGTATCATTATTCCTCAATCCAAAAAGAATCAAAGATATATACAGTAGCGTCCCCCACTGTGGGAAAGGGGACGTTCTACAATCACACTTAATTCTCTGGGATCATGGCTAGTCCGGCATCTATAAAACTCGTCTCACTCAGCGTCAAAGGCCTGCAATCCAATAGAAAACAGAGACGCTCTCCAAGAATTTAAAAGAACGAGAGGGGATATTTTATTTATACAGGAGACCCAGTTCAATGTCCCTGACCCCACCAACACATTTCGGAATACTTTCCCACTGGCGTACTATTCCTCATTTTGTAGCATCAAAAGTGGAGTGGCAATTCTAATTAAACAAGGCATTCCCTTTACCGCCTAAAAGGTGATCACAGACCCTGAGGGTAGATATCTGATAATATATTGCTTTCTTGCAGGCACAGCAATCACACTAATTAATCTTTACGCACCGAATGAGAATCAGGTTGACTTCATGACAGAGGTCCTGGAATCAATTGATCCTCAGTTCCTGTCCTCATTGATAGTATCAGGCGATATGAATATTCTTCTGTCCCCCAAAGTAGACAAATGTGCCTCCTCGGGCCACACATAATCAATTCACACCCCCAAAAACGCAACTTTTTTTAGACAACTTGTAAAGGAATTCTCCTTGACAGATATATGGAGGGCGCAACGTCAGGGCCAACGGGACTATACTCTCTACTCCACCCCTCACCCGACCTACTCAAGAATCGACTATTTCCTAGTCACAAAAAATATTCTCCATCCATCCTCCCATTAAGATATAGGTCCAATCATCTGGTCAGACCATGCACCTATTGATTTGACGCTCACTCTCCCCTTTGTCAAAAGCAACTCATTCCGATGGAAATTAAACGATTCCCTTCTAAATTATCCCGACATAGAGAACAAAATAAAACGAAAACGTAACAAATATTTTAATATAAAAAAGGGATCGGTCTCAGCTCCAGCGATTCTCTGGGAAGCCCACAAGCCGACGATAAGATGTGACTTCATCTCTATCGCTTCTCATAGGAAAAATAGCTAATTTCAATTTTAAAAAAGAACTCACAGATAAGATCATAAATTTGGAACAGCAACACAAAATTAACGCATCAAAAATACAACTGGAGGATGTAGAAAGAGCACTGACATGGGCCAACCAGAGGTAATACAATAAGGGGAATAAAGCTGATAGACTTCTATCTAACAAACTTAGGGGTGTGAGAGTTAAATCGCAAATCACCGTAAACCATTGTAAGAATGGTTTAATTACCCATAACGATAAAGAAATAGCCCAAGAATTCACAAAATTCTATACAAAACTATATAACCTGAGCTCCTCGGGGAGAGGCCCTTCAAATTCAGAGGCTACAAGGGCTATTTCAAAATATCTGGATCAATGCAAGTTACCTCAGCTGACCAGGGCTGAATCGGATGCTCTAAATGGGAGAATCACTCAAGAGGAACTAACAAATGCGGTTAAATCTCTGAAAGCTGCAAAAATCCCAGGTCCTGATGGGCTATCTAATGTATATTATAAAAAAATCCTTGCAATTCTCTCCCCATATATACTGGAAATGTTTAATTCCTTTGTAGAGGGCAATCCAATCCCAACTACTATGTCCACCACAAATCTGGCCATCATACATGTAGAAGGTTGGGAACCCACTTCAATGGGGAAGTTACCGTCCGATTTCCTTGCTCAACACTGATCTCCAGATCTACAGCAAGATCCTGGCAAATAGGCTAAACCCAATTTTGCCGGGATTAATTCATATAGATTGGTGGGATTTGTCTTGGGGAGACAAGCCTCAGACAATACCGGGAAGATTCTAGATATTATAAACAATGTGCACCTCACCGGCACCAAAGCTATCCTGTTGAGCCTTGATGCTAAGAAGGCGTTCGACAGGATAGATGGCGTTTTTGGACAGAGCAATGCAGAGGTTTGGATTTGGGGCTCCCTTCCTAGAGGGTGTTAGAGCACCCTATCGAAGACCCACAGCCATAGTCAAACTCCAGGGAAACAATCTAGATGGGATCAAGATCAAAAATGGCACAAGACAGTGCTGCCCACTGTCTCCTTTCCTCTTTCCCTTGTCGATCGAGCCACTTGCCTCAAAAATTCGAGACAATATAAATATTTGGGGTATTACAATTTGGTGGTATAAATGATAAAATCTCCCTTTTGGCAGACGATATAATATTAACATTAGCCAAACCCCAAACATCTCTGCCCAACCTCCAATATCTTCTAACGGAATTTGGCAAAATATCAGGCTATAAAATGAATAATGATTAATCGGAGGCCTTAAATGTAACTCTTCAAGCCCTAGAAATTATGCTACTACAATTGAATTTTAATTATACATGGAGCTCCTCTCATATTAAATACCTGGGAGTTAAAATTGCCAGATATTATGGCTCTCTGTACAATGCAATTACCCTCCTCTATTTAACACGATCAAAAAAGACCTGGGGACTTGGGATAAATACCAGAATTCATGGATTGGGAGAATAGTATCGGTCAAGATGAATATACTTCCTAGACTGCTTTACTATTTTCAGACCCTCCTGGTCCAGATACCAGGTCCTGAACTAAAACATTTGCAAAGTAAGATATTTCAATTTTATCTGGCAAGGCAAGAGACCGAGGATGGCTAGGTCAGTTATGTTGGCCTCAGGGGCAAGAGGGAGTATGGGTGTCCCAGATGTGCTTAAGTACTATCAAGCAGCCCAGCTGCAACAGGTGGTCATTTGGAATGCTGATCCAAAACTATTTTGCCTGCTAGCCATTGAATTTCAATAGACGAGGGCTTCTCTTTGCCAATGTCTCTTTTGGCTTCCGTAATCCGGGAATCTAATGCCAAGATGTTCAAATTGGACCCGATGAGGTGCACTTGGAATATTTTGAACAAAACCAAAGAGAAATACAGTATAAGCTCACGTCCTCCCCGTGCCAACTAACCCCTCTTTTTTAATAACCCAAATTTTCCCCCGGGTTGTGACCCCAAACTATTTGATCAGTTCCAAACTAAAAATATCAAGATAATAGCAGATCTTGAAGGTAAAGGGAAGATTCTTAGCTTCCAAGAACCTCGAGGTAAATCTGAGGCTCCGGACCTCCATTTGTTCAATACCTCCAAATTAGGCATTTTCTTTATAAAATATCCCAGAACCTTGCCTTCCCTGAACTTTCAAGTCTCGAGTCGTATTGCAGGAGGGGTACCTATCAGAAGGGATTGATCACGAGGATATATTTGGGAATGGAATCATCAATAAAAAACCCAGACCATAATTATATGCTCAAATGGGCAGAAGACCTCTATAGAAATTGATAGAGACGACTGGGAGGATATTTGGGAATTCGCAGCAAAAACTTCCATTTGCACACGACTAAAGAGAATATATATAAAATCTTATTCCAGTGGTACCTGACACCAAGCAGATTGAGGCAGATCTACCCAGAGACGTCCGATCTGTGTTGGAGAGGTTGTGGACAAAAGGGGGATATGGTACACATTTGGTGCACTTGCCCTGCTATACAAAAATTTTGTCCAAAATATCATTAGCGACATAACAGAGCTGACAATCCCTGACGATCCGCTGGTTTACTTGCTGGCAAAACCTGTAGAAGATAGCAGCCACCCTCTGACATGGCTAATTTCATTTATACTAACGGCAGCTAGATGCTCGATAGCGGCTTCATGGAAGTTAATTGGCCCTCCCCCAGACAGACAGTAGAGAAACGAATGAACGAGGTGATGATCATGGAAAAGCTGACAGCTTTTTTGAAGCAATCCACCAATGAATTCTACAGAACCTGGGACCCATGGCTTGAGAGTTGAGATGAGATTAGGGCTATTAGGCTGGAATGATCAACTCAGATCTAAAGGCTCCTGAACAGGCTCCCTCTGGGACGGATAGTAATAAGTAAACTAAGACAAAATGGTATCGGAGCAGAAGGATGGATTTATGTGAGATATTTTTCCAAGGTTAGCGGTGGATGGGGGTGACTGGGGCGTCACACCCCACACACCCTCCTCCCCCCCATGCCCTCCCCCACCATTCCTCTCCCTGTTACTCTTAAGTATCTCTCTGTCTGTTTATCCAGAATACAACCTAGACCCAGATGTAGTGCGGTTATGCCTATGGTCCATCCAAATTATTCAGGCATGTTTATATATGTATATTTTGGCTGATCGTAATAGATGTTGTATGGTTAATTTCTATTGTCCATCCTAACACTGTTATTCTGATACCCATATGTATGATTACTGTTGTATTCTGTTATTTTCCTTATTTTGAAAATTCAAAAATATTTGAAAAAAAAAATAGAGGCCAATATTAAGGTATGGTGCACCCTAATTATACTTCATATTCTCATGGTATTGTTTTGTGGTTAAATTGGTCTCTGTCTGTCTCTTAGCTGAAAATCGGGGCAAACATACTGTACTAAATTTATTAAGGGAAAACATTCCGACTGAAATCAAGGGGTTTTTCTTTGGTAAATGTGGTGACATTTGTCGGTCTCCGTTTTAAAGCCGGGAGACTTTGATAGAAAGAGCCCTTTCCTTCCTATAGAAATATATTTTTGTTTATTTTATAAAATCAGAATTTCAACATTGTTTTTGGTGCAATTGAGGCTTTCCATAGTTGGCTAAAATATAAAACCGAACAAAGCCCTCCTTTGTGAAGAATGAGGTATTTGGAATAATCCTAAATATTTAATGCAGGAGAGAGGGCCGTGATGTGTTGTGCTGTATTGACTTTCAGAACAAACAAAAAAGACCTCAAAATGACTGCAATATGTGGCTTATCTTTGATTTTCTTATCATTTTCAAATACAATTGTTTGAATCGTTACACAACGCGGGATTGTTATTCGCCTTAACAGTGTTTTTAAAAAGCTATTGGAAAAGGGGGCCATTTACCAACATTAAAATGGAGAAATGTCAGAGATAGCTGAAAATGGGCCCGATTCTGCCCGGTTTGATTTACTGATGGCATTTACATGAGGTGTCCAAACAAATGATCCACCGGGCCTTCTTCACCTGGAGTTTCATAATAGTACAGATGTAGCAGGTGCTATTGCCCCCGCTTGCACGCACCAGCAGGTACAATGACGTGTCAGCCCCGCCCTTTTTGTGTGCACAGCTAATTGTTTCACAGTGGTGTCTGCTCGCGATGTGTGGGACCCGCTACAATGTGCCAGCGAGAGCTATAACGGCACATACATCTGTACCTACAGTGGGCGCGTTCTGCGTACAGCACAATAACTGAGAGCAGTTTATAGCGAATAACATATTTTTTTGCTTATAAGATTTCGACTATTTTTAACACCAGGTATGTCCAGGTGTTTTTTGGGTTGCGCACTTATTTTTCATTATCATGTCCTGGGTATAACAGGAAAACAGCAATTTCTTGATTCAGTTTACCGTATGGATGGATAAATCAAGAATTACAAATAAATAAAGCTACTTTAAGTTGAAAAACAATATTTGCAATTTTCTTTCATTTGTGCAATACCAAATGAATTCCAAAGTGTAAGTTAATGAGCTTGTTAAGAAAGCTTTGTGAATATACTTTTATCATCTTGTCCGAGCTGGCACAAAATTGAATGTATTCGTTTATTAAAAAGCATGTTAAATCAAGGGCATAAAAAATTATGTAAATATAAAAAGAATGAGATTCAGACCTGGCACACAAAAATAAGAATCAACACAGCAATCAAAAAATCACAAAAAAGCAGTGTCTCCAGCTAGCCAGTCGATAAATATAAAAAGGGCATGAGGAATTTTTGTCAGAAGCTATAATAAATTGTTCTCTATGTGTGTTTGCACCACATTATGATTGGATGTTACTGGGAATCCATTAAAAAAAATGACAATTTCATTGAGTCTCATTCATCAAATCTGAGAAAGCGGTGCTAAAGATGTGTCGTATTATGTAGATGCACGAAAGAGGGAAAACCTGTATCAGCAGGCACTGATTTAATTACACAAGTAGCACAACATCTCATTTACATGCTAGGTTTAGAAATGTGTAGCTCCGAAGAGAGAAGGGGGTCCTTTTATCAAAGTCTCCCATCTGCAAAACTGCTGCAACAATACAACCAGAATGATCAAGAAACAATATCCCATTGAATCAATCAAACAGTGTGGTATGACCTTTGAGGCCTGGAGATAACAATGTATATCTAAGAAAGAGATCACTGCTGAGTCAAAATCAAGACATTTGGAAATGTGTCTACTTCTATAAGTACTTTGAGGCATATTCTATGATCTCCGAAAGCGCCGATCCTCGCGGTCTATGCTGAAGACCCCATCTGCGCTTTCTGAGCATATGGAATAAGGCCCAGTGCTGGGATGAAGACATCATGCACAAATGATAGCTTGGAAGCTTGCCTCGCTCTGTTCGTCTATTGACTGCGTTACCTTTTCATTTAAAGAGCTTGCCTTTCATAAAAGTCAAACAATAACAGCAGGGATTAACCCTGTTGCAGAAGAAGCTTGCAATGGGTTGTGATGGCAATGTGTGGCAGCTACAATGTAATACATCACAATTAGACTGTAAGCTCTTCGGGGCAGGGACTCCTTTTTCTAACGTTTACTTCTATGTCTGCAGCGCTTATTTCTAATTTGTCTCCTGTTGCTTTTTCATGTATTACTGCTGTGAAGCACTGTGTACATAAACAGTGCTGTACAAATAAAGATACAGATACCTGTACTATCAAAGCAAAAATATTCAAAGGGCAGAGAAATGAATTGCAGGCTAGTCTGATATTAACATGTCATTTTAACTATATAAATACATTGAAACTAAAGAAATAAATGCAATAGAATACAACACAACGGAAGGAAGAATGATGCACGTATCATTCTACTGTGTGCAGAACTCCTTCAGGAATCACTCACTTCACTGTATTTAATGTGATAAGCTGATATGTGTCAATCATTTACTAGGGAACTTAAAACATGCAACTTTTGGCATTTCGAGATCAGCAACTCAGCAATTAAACATTACATGATCATCAAAAGAATGTTATGAAATCAGTTCAATCTTCATTCATTTTATAATAGAACAGTAGAGATATTAACCAGAAAATTACTCACAAAGTCTAAACACATCTCTTCCCTCCCCACCCCCCCAAACATCTCATGATCTCCAGTAAGTCACCAACAATTGCAAAATGTAGCTTGTCTTAGTCCTGGAGAAGTGCAGATTTCTTGTAAATTGTGATAATCTTAAAATGAGCCAACATGCCAGCTATTCACAGCTTAACATAAGCTTTTAAGACTCACACGTCTCTTCATTGCATGCATATGAAAAGCTCTCCTTACTGACTTTATAAAAGACTGTTATCATTTGCTGAACATTGTGTCATGACTCTATGAAAATGGTTTCTTCACTCCAGTGCAAATCAATAGGGAGTAAAGAGATCTCTTGCTCGTTTCCCCCGCAAAAACCGTGCAGCCTGGAGGGCTTGTACCGTGTCTTCCAGCGCTAGAAGTTGACTGGTGGGAGAAGACTGCTTATTCAATATGGTGTTTTGTGCATTTGACCGTAAGAATATTGTGCATGAATCTAGGCACGCTGAATAAGCTTACACAACACAAAATGCAATTAGTTTATCTTCACAAATTAAGAAAGTCATTTGTGAAATGGGAAAACCCCATACAGTATGTCCTCTACCATTTATTTCGTATGATTGTTGTGTCAGATCTGACTAGATAGGTAAATGTGTTCTTGATCCAAACAATTCAGGTTTTCAGAATGTAGAATCTAAACGTCATATTGTAATATGCATTTCAGAACAGTAGAATCTATTTTTCATTATACTTTAGAAGCAACGCAGCACTGCATTATAAATGAATTGTATAATGGCGGAGAACGAATACATTTGCATGAGTACTTTACATGAACACCAGCATCAATGCAGTTTTTTGTTTTTATAAAACTTTAGTTTAAATATTCACTTGACATTATTTATATTGAAATTTATGATTGGTGTTTGAATTCTTGCAATATTAGGATTCATAATTCAAACAATAACAGCTTTCCATTTACTCAGGGTAGAGTAATTTACTTTAGAGTCAATCTTTAAGACAGTAACTTAGATCTCTTAGCAATACAATGCCTTTTTTTTTTATCGTGTGCCAGCATTGTAATGCCCTCAATAATTTATATTTGATTTTTAATACAGTTATCTTTCATGAATAATTCTGTGGGCTCCTCGCAGCATTCCATTCTCTGTTATGTGGTTTTTCTGAAGACTGTGGTTTCTCTGTCTAACTGCTGGGAGTTATTACCTTGCTCTTGAATCTACATTGTGCTGAGATACAAGATACTTGTTTGGAGTATGCAATATGCATTAAGACATTGTACTAGGGCATTCCATTTCTTTCCTTGTTTTTGCTTTTCAGACGTAACTATAGAAATTAAGTTCCACTGTGTCCATGATTCAGAGTGGGATATAAATAAAACACACACTTTGAAAGGTTTTAAAATGGTCTTTTATAGAAGATTAATAACAGGGAATAAAAAAAAAGCCTACCTCCTAAGGGTTTCTTTCATTGCAGTTAGCTTGACCCTTAAACCAATGATATTTTAGTCCTTCGTACAGCTTGGTATCAATCAGAATGAATACATTCGATTGTGGTTTGGTTGTGGTTTGGTGATGTCTGGATGTCCACAATGAATGAGACTACCAGGGGCCTTTTAACCCAAGTCTTTATGTAACAAAATCCTTTCACACTTTTTTTGTTTTACCACATCTTCATGTTTACTATTGTGTTTTAACTTGTGGCATGACACAAAGCGGTCTGTGAACAGTGTTAAGGCAACTTGACACTAAGGAGTCTATTTATTAAGCTATGAGTTTTTCCTTGCGAAATCACTCGAAAACAGAAATAAATGTGATGCAGTAAAATGCAAGAGGTTTCACCATAATTATCAAGACTTATGGATTCAGAAAGATCCCTACAAAAAACACGTAATTTGTATGAACGTTCAACATCAAAGGTGTGCTATATGATGCAATTTGGCTTGTTCCCCAGACAGGTGAGAATGAGGTCTGAAGTGACATCAACTTCTCAACACGTATTGCTTTTAATGAGATTTCTTGTTTTGGTAAATCTGCCACACTCTCTTGCTCCACTTACCCTGGTTTTGCCATCAGGGAACCTTTGATACATAACTCCCTTGGTTTGCCAGTTGCATACATAGGACATGGCCTCAATAAAAACGAGATATCTGACTCATTCTCTTCATAAAATACATTTTCTTTGGGTCACGTATAAAATGTTACAACATTGCATGATGTTTTTCTTCTTAATGTGATTAATAACCACGTTAGCAGAATTGGTCTGTGTGCTTTCTCATGGTGAATACTCACATGGAACAAAGGGAAGAGATTAAATGTATTTTGGGATAACATCCAAAAATAACCTTAGACCCTTATTCAATATGCAGTGAAGTTGCTTTGATGTAGCTGGAAAGCCTCCTTCTATTGTTTCTTATAGCAAATAAAAATTGCACTTGTGAGCACAATCACGCCAAAGAAAGGTACACAACCCCGCCCTTTCCCATTATCTCTTATCATACAATCCACTGCAGCCAGGGATTCTGGGTAATGACATGTAAATGAGACCTTACAGTGTGTCACATTTTGCTTCTAATCCATTTTAACATGGACCCCTAAAAGCTTATGCCTGACGTATTACACAGCCTGGGTTAAAGATATGCAGGGTAAACTAAAAATGACTCCAAACAAGGGATTTAACCACTTCAGCAATATCTCACCGCATTGTATTCAGTCCTCCATGTGGAGACCATAGAAAACCACAATATTTCCAGCGGGACAAAGACAGCCACAAGATTTTCAGGGGGAGGGGGACAAACCCAAAAGAGAGCCCCATCTTCCCAGCTCCTTACATACAACACAATGACCCCTCTACTGTATTTACTCGAACTAGGAAGTGAACCTTCATGTTCCAATGGAACCACCGCTCTTGGCTTCATTCACCAGTACTAGCATCAGAGTTCAACAAACTTTATCTTCCCAATTACCTAGAATAAAATGCATGTCCAGTAACTTTATACAAAGAGGTAACTTCACTCATAATTGACACAATACACACATATCATTAGATATTTATACAAAAATCTTAACATGGACAGACATAAAACATTAGGAAATAGCGGGAAATAAAAATGCAGGGTCATAGCTATCTATATTCAATTCATCTTCCTTAAAAAATAAATAAATAATACTCAAATCAGCATTATATTGATATAGTTAGTTCCACCTTTGTTTCTCAATTTGAGAACCATTGCAGAATGCTACAACCAATTGTTACATATTAGCACATCATTGAACAAAATGTAGTGTAATATCAAGTCTTTGTTCTTTTACTGTAGTGCCCACGGTTATTCTAACACAAACCAGTGGCAATCACCAAAAAGACCCAGGTACATGCTGGATACATGCCTTAAACTAGACCCAGCATTTCTGCATTGATTAATGGCCCATCAGATTAACCACGGGGGTCCATGGCAGTCCCATTCAAACTGAATGGGACTGCCAGGGACCCCTGCTGTGTTAATCCTATGGGTTATTAGTCAATGCAGAAATACCTTAAACTTGCCTTAAACTAGCCAGGTTACACCCAGCACATACCCAAAATGTAACCGGGCTAGTTTAAGGCAAGCTTTAGAATACTCGTGTCTGTACATTATCTTTTCATTCACTTTCTTTTTATTCAACAGAGCAACTGGAAATTCACTGACTAGACCATGCGACTCCACTGTAAGCCAACACCAATATTAGGACATCCTTCAATTATAAGAACCTATTAACATTTTCTTCCTCATTTAACCCCATCGGGGGAACTGTAGCCAACTTAATTATCCAACCAACGTTCTCTCTGGTGAATCATTTTGTGTATTCTTTCCCCTTTCTGGTACAGAGATTTCCTCAAGGATCATCCATTTTAATTGCGCAAAATAAAAATGATTTCCCACTGGTGTTTCTCTTTTATTCTCAATACCGGAGCAGACGGACACCACAAATAAATTGTTGAGGTGTCCTGAGAGGTAATCTCTTTGTTTCCTGAAAGAAGTGCATGGCCAGTAAACCTACTCACAGACAACTGTTTCAAGCTTTTGGGTTTCATAAGTGCGAGGCTGGTTATACTGGCTTTGCCATGTGAAGCTGGAAGTAGTTATAACCGGACACAAACAAAGTTATGGCGAGTCAGAAAGTGACAAAAACACTCCTCTGTACAGTGTACAGTAAATAAAAATACCACTTATGAACACATTCACATGCCCCAGGCAGGTCCTCACACCTCTCTTATGGAACTGATAGGCTTCCCTACCATGGAATGGCTTCTTCTCTTGATTAAGCGCCCTAGGAGGCGGGGAACGCGGCAGGGGATTTGTGCTGTTTTTATACCCTGTGGCTATTATGCCCAATAAAGTAATTTAATTTTACTTACTACCAGCCTCATCATTCACCAGCGGTGCCCAATATTTGCCTTTTTACTGCTCTGTATATTAGGTAAGGACTTTATAGTTCAAAAGTTATGAACACTTATGCGAAAAATTGGTAATGTCCATATTCAGTATGCTGTAAAGTCTTATCAGGGAAGCTTTGTGCATATTTCCAATGCTTTGGAGTATGGAATAAAGGCGTACTGTAAGTGATCATCAAAGAATTTAGAAGAGATTTTTAACCCTTAAGAAGTTTGTAGATATCTGTAAAGCTGCAGTTCAAGCTGCTGTTTTTAAAATATATATATATATATATATATATATATATATATATACAGTATATATATTTTTTCCCATTCAACATGTGCATCAATACAATCTGCACACTGACAAGTGATTAGCTAAGCTGCAGTTCAATCTGTTCTCCTGTAATGAATCGCTTGCTCTGGGCTATTTAAGTCAGTTCTTGCACAGCATTGTGGGCAATGTAGTTCCTGGAATATGATTGACTAGGCAGTTACTAGGTACAATTGGTGCCAATTGGTGCACTGCTAGAAAGAGGGCGGGGCTCAAGAGCCAGAGCCTATCAGAAGGGGAAGAGGGCTGTCACTTTGGAAATGCTTCCTACATTAGAAACACTAAAAATGTCTCTAAAACATTTTATTTTTTCATTTTTTAAATGCTACACGTATTTTCTCATAGTACAGAACGGATTTATTAAAAAAAAAAAAACACATATGTAGGATATTGCTTGAACGACTGCTTTAATATACCATAGTGGTAGTAACATGCTGGGGCCCATTCACTAAACATAGATATTGTCAATCCCCAAAACGATACGCAATCTGACGGTTTCACCATATTTAATAAAAATCGCATGATATGGTCCCCCAATGTGTTGCAATTCAGCACAGAAATGTCGCCTCCCTTGCGTAGGATAAATAGAGCATTTGCAGAGGAGATGGGGAAGAGAGAGAGAGAGAGAGAAAGAGGGAGGGAGAGATAGAAGGAAAGAGGGAGAGAGAGAGAGAGAGAAAGAGGGAGGGAGAGATAGAAGGAAAGAGGGAGAGAGAGAGAGAAAAAAGAGGGAGGGAGAGATAGAAGGAAAGAGGGAGAGAACACGGGAGATCGAGAACACAAGAGAGAGAACACGGGAGATGGAGAACACGGGAAAGAGAACGCTTTCAAGGCAATCTGCAAACTCACAGCTTAAACAAAATAGTCCACTAATACTGTATATAACATTGCGAGTTAAACTCATTTGCATACAAAATTTGCAGGCTCCATGGAATGATATAGCAGGAACTCACGACAATAACGGACGTTTTCGCATGGTTTCAAAATAAGGGCTTAATGAATAAGGCTACATCCAAATCCATGTGAATATTGTTTTTTTCGCCTGGTAATGAACTAATTGGAATTTTATGAATAGGCATCTTACAGTAATTAAAAGAAAACATTACATATTGTGAAAAATACACAAAGTTTTCATGGTGTTATCAAAATGTTATGTATTTTATCCCTGTTGTACATTTTTAGACAATTATAATGTACTGTAGCATTGTCAGGTGATCTTTTTAAGTACTTTTGTACATTATAACATAACCCCTTCAGTCCTGGAGGGACCAGAAATTAATTGCAAGGCAATAAAGTGACACGTGTGTAAGCATTTTGCATCTTGAAAACATGGAAATTAAATTCACTATGACATGGGGTTGAAAGTTAATAGCATTCATTTTCACTGCAACTTTTTTTTACATTTTGTTTGGAGGCAACTTTTGCTTTTTAAATGTACGTGAACCAATGTTTTAATGTTTAATTTATATAACAAATTCTGCAGTGTGTTCCATTTAAAGGGTGATGTATTGCAGTGACTTCCATGAGGGGAGAAAGCTATATCTTTCATCACAGTTGACTCAACAACTTGGTGTACTGTTCAGTACTGTACAGTATATCATAAATTGAGCCTTCAGATATTGTAAACAATACATCCATACACTGTATTCCTTTGTGGCAAAAACACAGCTGAAAACTGAATTGAGCCGGTCATGAGAACACAAATTACTGTAATTTATTTGCTGAGAAAGCAATTTTATTTCATTTTTTGACTTATGTTGACTCTGGCTTTAGTTTACAGCATATACAGTACATAGCTTTGAACACCTCAATTACGATTCACAAATGTCTACGTTTCTTTCTTTTTATAATCACATTGATCCACCCCTAAATACAACGCTTGCATGTACACTATATCAAAAGACAAATATAATTGCATTCTGATTCCCCTCCCCTCTCCCCCCCGTACAGTATAATAATCGGAATTGTTCAGGAATCTGATAGCTACTGTTCTTGCTGAACAGCTTCTACAATGGGACCAGCAATCAGCATTACAGACTAATTGAAATCAGCTCTCTGACCCAGTCAAAACTGCTCAATAGCATGGCAGCATGGCTGTGTCTGGGGCTGTCTTCTCAAATTGAATCTGACAGCTAGAAACTGTTCACATAGATTGCATGTGTCTTTTTTTAAGCTGTACATCTTATTATAATGTAGTAAGAATGTCTAGACTGGAATGTCATGTTCAGCCTAGCATTCCACTACTGATAAATCTGCCTGTTTTCTCAAATCTCAAAGTCAATAGACATATGGACCTAGAGTTCATTTATATGCTGCACTGCGGATTACATGGAGCTGTTTCTCAGTCTATAAAACTATATTTATTTTCAGCTAGAATCTCTCTCTAAAGCCCCTAATTAATAAGCGGTAGAGCTGTCTTCCTCTGCAAGATGCCTTTTAATAAATTGGGGTGAAATCTTACTTGCGCGCATACTGTTATACTGTACAAACTTAAAATGTTTCTTGCATTTGATGTAGACATTAAGGGGGTTATTTATTAAGCTGTGATAGAGCTGGTTGGGGTGCTATCGCATGGAATCTCCCATTCACTTCAACGAATACCCCCATAAAGACAGAATTAGACATAACTAATGAGAAATAAAACATTTCATGGAGTCTGTTTGGGCATATTGATTTAGCTGTGCTATGCTATTAAACACCTTACAGCCTGTTATCTGACAGGTGTCTTATGGTACTGTGAGCTGTTTCATGGTTTAGTACCATTTAGTGAGTATGGCTCCTTGTAATCTGGGGACACCTTGATAATTTAGCCATGTCAGTTTTATTTACTCCATCTAGGGTTGAGTAATCAAAATGATTTAACAGGGAAGACTAATGGGCTCATCTCTGAAGATCCTAACAGAATTAATTTCTCTTCTCGGGCCTGTCATCTTTAATCCTGTCTTCAAGTCACCTTTTCTGTGTGCATATTTTAGAAATTACTTCTGCTAACACCTGGGTATAGGAACTGTCTGATTACAAATAACATTTGTCTTCTGTGCCTCACGTGCTAGTTGAGCTGTGTCTGGGCAGAATATAATTGAATCAGGTGACTTCTTAGACCTGTATAGCCAGCGAGAATCTAGGGGAGCAGCCTACTGCAGGAGCAGCAGCCTACATGCAAAGAGGCCCTCTTTAAAGTGGCCCTTTTTTAAAGTGGCATGCAGTGTGGAGTTTAACAGGGAGTTCAACAGGAAGAGAACAAGAAGTGGACATCCACTTGCTCTGGATTTTGAATTTGAACTGTGTTGGAAAGGAGAAGAGTTTCTGTCACAGACTGAAGAAGACACAGCTCTTTTCACGCTAGGGTACCTCCACTCATATATAGCATATCCTAACTTAATTTTCACTGCCCAGTCCTCACTCACCACTCAACACTAAACTATGACTACTTTCACTGCCATGCCTCCTCTATTATTTATGTAGCCAGGTCCCCCTTGGTTCCCCTTACCACGCTGGGGCTGTGGGGAAAGGGGGAGGCTGCGGCTGGTTGTGGAGGCGCACGAGTGCCGGCGACGAGTATAGGGAGCTATGGGCAGTTAGAGGGGTGACCGTATCACCGGCGCTCCTTGGTGGGATTCCAGTAAGGGCACCACCATCTTGGAATTGACAAGCATGCACAAAGATCATTCACACATGAGCGATACGGTCGAGAGCTGTTGCCATCTTGAGTATAGGCTCTGCATAGGGACTACATGTCCCAGCAGCCCAACGGGCTGCTAGACACATGAGCGCAGCAGCCAATAGGGCTCTCATGAAATCCTGCAATGGGATTAATACATTTGGCACGCTCAGCGGAACAACACCAGTCTGAGATAGGGAGCTGCAGGGACAGGTAGTGTCTTGGTGTCAGTGGCTCCCGGACTAGGCCTAGAGTTACCCGCAGGCCCCAGTTAGACCCCGACCCCTACAGATTGTGGCTGCTACAGGGAAGGCCCTGAGATAGGGACATGCTACTATAGTAGCAATAGTGTCAGTGTGCCAGTGACGAATGCCACTCTATGCACAAGGCCTGCAGTTTGGGACCAGACCCAGGCCTATACCAGAGACTCTTAAAGGTGAGACACTCCAGCAGGAGTTCACCCCACGCAGAGGCGGACGTCTTAGTTGGATCAGATGGATCCTTGTATCATTCGGCGGTAACCGGGTACTGGAGCGCCCGGGAAGGTACCCTCATCCACGTGCACCAACGGCCACACACACACTGTGGGTAGCGCTACCACACACACCTTGGGTGGGCTGGACTCTGTGGACACCAGGCGGTTAGGTGCCCAGGGCACCTCAGTACGTTGGGGAATTCATCCGGGTGTGGCGTTGTGGTGTGGGTGTATTGTGTGGGGGTCATATGGCATTGTGTTACGAGGGGTATACTGTGATAGTAAGAAGTAATATGTTATCAGTAAAGATAAGTTGTTATACCCCCGTGTGTGCATATTTATTCTGTACTGTGTGTTCCTGAGAAGGGGTGATCCAACTGCACTTGGATCCCTCCCAGGTGGAGGCACTGACATCAACTAGATACGATCACCCCAGGCTCCCAGCGGCGGAGGATCAGGCCTCCTGTGAGGCACTCAGGTAACGCACCACACGTAGTTCCCTAGACACGGGGGAAATGGGGCTACATTTATATTTGCTCTGACCTCATTACTTTTGAAACTACATGTTTCTTTGTACCAGCCTCATTATTCCTCTAACTCCATTCACATATATCTCCATCTCTCCAAACTTCTCCACTTCTCCTTTCACATGAACTCCTTTCCTATTTGTGCCCTCTGAAACGACATCTTAAAACACACCTCTTTAACAAAAAATATGGGTAGCTCCATGGCTGATACTATACACCTCACACATCGACCGTGGACCTTTGCAGAGGCACATACCAGAACACCCTTCTACTGTCTCTGTACATTCTTCCTACTTACCACTTAGATTGTAAGCTCTTCGGGACAGGGGTTCCTTTTCCTAATACTACTTGTATGTCTGAAGGGCAGCTACTATAGAGGAAAGGGGCCGGGAGTTATTATTTCAACTGATTTAGTGTAAGTTAAAAGTAGGCGAGCAATGTTACAAAGCAAAGGTGAAGCCAGCTGCATGTTAGGTTGTATAGGGAGCGGTGATGCACTTCAGTGATCATTGGTGCGATCTCACCTACTGTAAAGTACTGTGTTAGTTCCGGAAACCATATTGTTAGGAGGACAAAAAGAAATTAGATGTTGTACAAAGAAGGGACACTAGAATATCCAGGGTTTACATTATAAAACGTATCAGGACAAAGTTAAGGATCTCAATATGTACAGATTGAAGGAGCGAAAAAAGAGGGTGGTATGACTGGAACTTTCAAATACGTCATGGGATTAAACAAGGTACAGGAGGGAAACGTATATTTTACAGAAAGAGAAATGATAACATGTAAAATGTGCAAAATTAGCATTTTTATTTACTTTGAATAATCTAACTTTTTTAAACGTTTTTATGCAGTTCGCCAAATAACAGTCTCCCCAGCCAGAGATATGGGTTTTGCTGGATGGGTAGATTCATCTCTGGCCAAATGTGACAATTAATTTCCAGATATTACATTTTGTTTCACCTGTTTAATCTGTTAATTTTTAATAAATCCGAACATTTCTAGTAGGACAGGAGGTCATGCTCTGAAATTGGAAGCTGGTAACGTCAGGGGAAATACGAGGCAGTATGGCTTCACAGAATGGGTGGTGGATTCATGGAAGCGCTTCCCAGCAGAGGTGAAATAGACTAGTACCATAATTGAATAAAAAAATGCTTGGGGGAAACAAGGCTATCCTAAAAATAATAGAATATTATGTAAAATATAAACGTTTTGCTCAGATATATATTCAACCCTTGAATTGGCCTAAAATTGTTACCAATTTAGCCTCCTTTTCTGTAATATTTTTGACTATTCTATTGTAGATTTTAATGCATTATTATTTGTATAATTGCAATGTATGGCATATTTTGTAAGAGCAGGAATGAAAAAGGAGACTGATATGCAAGGAATCAAGGTCTTTGCTGAGTTAAACTATGCAGAGCATTATTGTAGTGAACTCTGCGACAGCCAACAAATGTTCCAGAGTCTGGTTGGTTCTTTCTGTCTGGCCATTTGACGGGGGGAGGGGAGTGTGTGAAAGCCGGAGGATAGATTCAAGATGATTCACAGTGTGGAACAGAAACATCTCCAGAATTTGATGTGAACTGCACCCTCTGTCAGATATGACCTCATCTGGGACCCCGTGAAGGTGAAAGATTCCTTGAATTATTAGATTGGCAGTCTTGTCTGCTGAAGGGAAACCTTTGGTGGTAAAAAAAAGTGGCTCATTTTGGTGAGATGGTCTACCATAACCAGGATTGTATTATATCCTCTGAATGGAGGTCATTCAACAATGAAGTCTATTGATATGGACCCCCATGGACATGTAGGTACAGGGAGTGGCTGTGGTAATACTGTAGATAAAACAAGAAATGTACTCCAATATCAGTGCTTCAGAGACGTTAGGCGATACATTATGGATACATTATTTCAACTTCCATTTAAAAAAGCATCAATATTGAGGATTATTTGGATAACAATGTGTAATAAACATCAATGTGGTTAGTGGTCTGAGTCTAAAGTCCTTAAGAGTTCAAATCCAATGTGGATATGTTCTAGAATTAGTGCTCAAAAATCAAGCTAAGTCCCGTAAGTAAAGGTTGGCCATGGTCCCCGAGCAACTAGCCACCCCGGAACACCCATCACAGAGCCAGAGAAAACCAAAGTATAGAGCAACACTTAATTATATACATCACAGTATATCCATACAGTTCCCAAATTGAAAGTGAAAATCTAGTACAAACAATAAAACAATTAAAGGGCAAAAAGAGCCTCTAACTCGTTTCACATCTATGGGCCCTTTACCAAAGAGTGAATGCCAAACTCGTAATGGATCATTAAATACCAGTCCACCCCAGGAGGTGTGCTATATGTTAATTGTCAAGATTGAATCTATAGTGACATCAGTCTCCACTATGTGTTCATGGGAGAACAGTTATTAAGTGAAATATAACAACACCAGGTCTCATGTTATTGTACTTGTACCGAGATCCTAAAGACCTTGGAAGATTATTATTTAGAAGACAACCATCCCTAATTATCTAGTAAATATTAAGAATTGAAAAAATACTAATAAAGATCAATAATACATGTATTACTAAATAATTAAACAGAATAATAATAATAATAATAAACATCAAACATAATAGATGAGAATAATCGGGTTCTCTGACTGCCTGCCCTCTCCCTCCCCTATATACCGTGGGACAGTTCTGTTGTTACGCACACATAGGCTTGACTCCAACAATATACGGATCATAACTTACATTTCCTGTGGATTACAGCATTCATCTACAGCGTTTCATTTACTTATTCATGTTTATATATACCCCGTAGCGAGTTATTGTAGCACCAGCACACAGGGCCTTGTCCTATCCATATACTTGAGTTTGTAAGTCTTTAATAACTTCCGGCATGGTGACCGCTTGCTAAGCCACAGCAGATTCTGTTCCAGCAGACTCAATGTTTATTCTGCCACCGGGCTGCAGTCCAGTAGCTGGGACAGGCGGCAGGCCGGTAGCGATGGTCAGGAAAAAGGCACTGGTCAGAACAACAGAGGAGCAATGTAGTAAGGTCTGAATAAGGTCCGGTACATAGCAACAGTAAATTACACAATGAGGCAACGAGTTTGCTTACTGATGGAACCACAATAAACAGGCAACAGGTAACATGAAGGGCAGGTCTTATAAAGGCCTGGCTGAGGCTAAGAAACAGTGTGGGTGATTAGGCAATAAGCCACCTTCAGAAAGTTCTTTGCAGAGAAGAGCAGCAGAGACCAGCAGGCCAGAAGAACTCCAAAGACCAGGGTTCAAGACCCACCAGGGACAATCCAAACAAAAACAAAAATGCAAGGAAAGATGATATGATTTATGATGGTTATTGGCACTATTTTTGTCACAGCTGGAGGGGTGCAGACTGGTCAGTTTTGTCCAGTTTGATTATTTGGTGGAATGTTGATGGGGTTCTAAGCAGGAGGTTTTGGGTCTGTGCCAGTGCGGCGTGCCAAAGGGTGTCCATCTAAAAGGGACCACAGGGGGTTTGAACCAAGTGCTCACTGGGTCAGGATTTGTGGTGAGTATGATCAGGTTCACAGGTTTGGGGGCTACTTGCTGATCATGCCCAGAGATGTTTATGATTAATTGTTATGGTTAATAAAAGGCTGTGGCCATTTGAACTGATGTTAATGGTGAATGGGGTTTATGGATTACACGGAACGGCCCAGGAATCGGAGGTACACAAGTCATGCAACGTATAGTACTAGAAAATGCTACATTTTATATCGTGTTGTGGGATGAGAGATTAAACCTAATTGGATAAAGATTCATAACCCAGAATGAAACACAGGCAAAAATAAATTTGAAACACCATTAATTTGTGTATTTTGTCATTAAATTGTCCTAGTATTGTCAAACTTCAATTAAAAATGGTAGTGTCTGGCCAATTTAATTCTCATACTATTGTGTGGTATTATACGAGCCTATAAATAAGCCTAATTTGCACTGACAGGCGAGGTACAGCAATGAAGTTGTCCAGAAAAGCAGCTATTGTCTGTCACAGCAATAAAGCACTGTCTTGAAGTCAAACAAAACTGTAAATACTGATTAGTACTTCAACTCTCACATTATTTCAACTTGAAAAGAAATACACTTAATATAACATCCCCAAACTGTAAAACACTTCCATGTAACAATCTCATTTGCAACAAACTGTGCGAAAGTTGAAAAACTAAAAACAACACACAAAACTCATTATTCTCACGAAGGACGTGATGTATGAAAATAGATACATACTGTAGTTAACAATAGGTTGAAAAAAGACATACCTACAGTATGCTAAATTTAGACGACAGATACTTATCCTATATTTGTATTTACAGTACAGTATATTAATCCAGCGCTGCGCAAACTGGGGGGCGCGAGATTAACTGCGGGGGCGCGGGGTTTACAGAGACCCCGTGCGCTTCCCAAAGGCTCTTAAAAAGTGGTTCAGCCGGCATCTGGAGACGCGTCGCCATGGCAACGCGGAGTCATTTGACGCCGCGGGTTCATGTGATGTCACGTTGCTATGGCAACGTGACGTCACGACGCCCAGATGCCGGGAACCACGGTAAGGAGGAGGGAGGGAGGGGAGCGCGTGGAGAGCAGGACAGCCGGCAGGGGGGGGGGGGCACAGGGGAAAAAGATTGCGCTCCCCAGTATTTATCCAAAGGAAGCCAAACAAAAAAACCAGGTCTCATAAGGAGAAAACTAAATTCCTTCATCACTCAATACTGACAATCAGATTTCTCCCTGGATCAACATCCTTCCCATGTTTACTTATTTGGTATATCCCTGTATAACTTTCCTTTCTAAAAAAAATGTCCAACCTTTTTTTGAAGATATCTATTGTATCTGCCATCATCACAGTCTCCATGAGTAATGAATTCCACATGTTCTAATGTAAACACATCTAATTTATCCAGCCTCGCCTCATAAGTAATATTTTTCATCCCCTTTATTCATTTGGTGGCTCTTCTCTGCACTTTTTCTAGTTCCATAATGTATTCTTTATGGAGTTGTACCCCAAACTGTACTCCATATACAAGGTGTGGTCTTACACATACTAATGCTTTATACAGTGGCATATTTATACTTTATACCCTTCCATCCATACCCTGTTTAATGCAAGATAAGATGTCACATTGTGGATATAGTGAAAAAACATTAAAAAAACCTATTGGGCAGTGAATAATTGGGATTGTACACTGTTGTTTGTTACCAAAGTTATCAATTTATTTTCATTTTAAATATTGAATTTCTCTGAAATGGTTCAAACAAATTGTCTGAAAATGTCATACAAGTTGCAAAATAATACATTTAATGTTTTTGTATCACTTAAAACAAATCAAAACAATAATTCCAAGAGGGGAGCTGCATCAATTTGGTTGAAACTTCTGCCAGATCTCAGTTAGCATGGCAGAAAGGTTCCCTCAAAGTTTCATCAGAATCCGTCAAGGTGTTTGGCCTGTGGAGAGAGAACACGAATGAAAAAACAAACACACACACGAAAAGTGCCCACAAAGTCTAGTTGAAGTCTTCACTTCGCTCATCCAATTATTTCCTTTGCATTATTGCAAGTCAAGCAATCATATTAGTCCCATTTCAACTTGCACTAGGTGTCAACTGACCATCTGTTTCTAGGGATAATAGGATGTTTCACCCTGGCAGTTGTATGGAGATTTTTCAAGTATTTTTGGGGGGACCCAATGTAACAGCACCCAGTAGGAGAATTAATGTTACTGAGCATCTTTGAGGACAATTCATGGAGCTCTGAGAACGAGTGTCAGAGTTTGACTGGTGTTAACTGTCATTGACTTGAACATCAGTTCATTACCACAGATCAATCTCCGGTGGTACCCGATATCGGGACTTTGTGAAATACATGATCCCTTCCATATATTGAAGTGAAATAGTTAAGGAAATAGACAGGATGCAAGTGCAAAAAATGCCATTGGTAAGTGGTCAACATTTTAGTGCTCTTTGTGTCTCTCTCTCTCTGGGATAAAAGAAATAGATGAATTGTTATTAGGCTTTGTAAAGAGACATGTTGGCATTTGATCTTACTTTTTTTAAATTATAATTACATTGATTTTATTGTACTAAACAAATGTTCAGTGGATTGGCAAAAAAAATGCATTTTAGAACCATTTCACTCTTCTTTGTTGCCTAAAGAGAGTGAGGAATACATTTAGAGTTACTGTAAATGTCAATTATTTAAATCCATCTAAACAAGGCCTGCTAAAAGCCTTAGAACTCTTATAAAGTTGGAGGTTATTCAATAATGTGCTGATTAAAGATGTCCACCCATTTGTTTTGCTTTGGTTCTCCTCTTTCTAGGTGTCCCCCTGTTTGAGGACATTTGATTTATTATACTCATAGAGAAGTGAAATACACTGAGGAGTATTCCTCTCACATGGCAGTAAAAATGACCTAATAGTTTTCTTAACAAACATTACTTTATCCTTACTTTAACTTCCTTTTAGAGATACATTCCCTCAAGCTTTGATGAAGGAAACCACCTTCTACAGAATCTCAGTGTAACACCTTCCCCCCGGCCCCCAATGGAGATCTGTATGCTACATGGTATGTCATGGTGCTGATTAGCTCACCTGTGGTTTTCCAGGTGGCCTGAGTCTCCGCCGATGGTAGTGGGAGTAGCAACGGGGACATACTTTTGGTTCTCCGGTACAGCGCCTCCATCCTGCAGGGATCTGCCAGAGCAGGGAGTAGTCCCTACAGGAAACCCTTCCCAGAAATACACATGGAGGCAAGGAATAGTTGACCATTTATTGGCAGGCCAGACCTGATTCCTTCCTACTCTTGCAAAAGAGGTACTTCATACACCCATCAGTCATGGAACTCTTCCCTCACATCTCGCATGGTCATTTCCCTGACTAGGACCCCAAGGGCTTGAGGCCCCTAAGGCTAGTCTCCACCCCCTTACCTCCTGATGGGGTAAGGCAGAACACCGCCTCACTCCCTGAGGAGCAGGCTACATCATGGAATCCCCACTAAATTTAGGTAGGAAGTATCTTATATACTTGGGGAGGGGTTAGTAACCCTGCCCGAAAACTGCGCAGCTTTAGGGGATGGACAGGCATCACACCATAATGCGTGTGACCCTGTTAACACACCCACACCCCCAGGCATGATACACCCAACTGCCATTAATCCGACACGTGTACATGGCAACAAATTAACCGGTGTGCTAATGGACTCACATGCTGGCCCATGTGAAAGGGATTTAACCCTAACACTGCCTGCACCTTACCAGCATTTATATGCTAGGGTCGGGAAACACATAGCCAGGGGCACTAGGCTACATCAGTATAAGGTATGATAATGGTCAGCAGGCTGGTAGTGATACTAAGGCTTGTTTTATAGTTGGCGTGCGTGCATGCACGCTCGCGTGCACGATTGCAGAAATCAGCGGTTCTCTCCCATGAACTTTGCTTATGTTAAAATGTGAGTGAAGCAGCTATATCTGTTATTTGAGTGTAGCCCACTGTAAACAGCACAGGCTACCTATCTCCCTTCTACTGTGGTAAGTCCTGTTAAGATCAGGCACCAGTAATCATCATGGGTTTTCCCCCTTCATAGCCCTGCCCTGAGTGATAGATGCAGGCCTGGACTCTGCTGCAGGCGTGAGCAAGAGGGGAGGTTCTGCTGACATCACGAGAGGTGGGGCTAGCTCTATATTTTGCAGCCAACTCCGGTGAGTAGATTTAGTTTTATGCCGGAGTTTATGCCGAGAGTCTGCAAATCAGATATTATGCCGTGCGGAGCGGTAAGGAGACTCCACCACCCCCTTACTCCCGCCAGGCGCAGACCGCAATCCCGGCAAACGAGAAAGAGAGGCTTGAGGCCTTCTTGTTCGACCGTGTACCGGATGCTCCGCCACTGCCCCTGCAGGTCCTCGACGCACTTCCGGTGCGTGACCATGAAGCGGGTGGAGATTCTGCAGGCGATCCTGATGATGTCGTTTCCGGTTCCACCGGAAAGAGAAGGCCTGGAGGAGTGTTCTCCTCTCGAAGCATAGACTCAGCCATTGCCCTGGCTATCCTACAGCGTCGAGGCCCCTCCCGAGAAGCCAGAAGTATGGTGGGGAGTGCCTCTAAGAAAATGTTCATTGGGCATGGTGTCACCTGCTTGCTGGACAATGCCCTGGACGTTCCCCCAGCCCCGGCTCCTAGCTCCACTGCCCCGGCCACTGCCCCTGCCCCGTCACGAGTGGTGCTACCAGGGATAAGTTATGTAAATACCCCAAATACTCCAAGGACTTGCGGGATTGGCAGTTGAGTGATGACGGGTCTGATGGGGAGATACTGTATTCGAGTGTTGTACCTGTGCCTAACCCTGTGCCGTTTTCTCCTGCAGCTAGAGGGAGGGCCGTGGGTCTCACACTCCAGTAGAGGCTGGGTCTACCAGAAAAGTGGTGCACAAAATGAACCCCACTACGTATTATAATGCCAAGGGAAGGAGAGATTGCTCACGATCTACTGATGCGGGTACGTCCGGTGTATCATCACAGGTAGAGTCTGATGTAGAACGCACTAGTCATTCCGCAGAGTACGAACACCGTGACAAATGGTGGGCGCTTTTGTTCACCGGATACCACGAGGGGATGGACCGTACACGGTTCTTATTAATTAAGAATGATGTAGTAGACCATTAGTGGGCGGCTGGTTCTTTCACTCCGCGGGAGGTGGAGGATGAGTTAGATCACCGGTTTAGGGAAATAGAACAGAAGCTGATGAGGTAGCTCCAGAGGAGCCTGTATTTTGGGTACTGCCGAGCAGGGCAGGGCACCGCAAACTCACCAAACTAAGTCGAGCTGACCGGGCCATAGTCGCTAGATACCGGCAGTCACACGGGTATGAGTATCCCTATGTGCCTGAGCCCATCATGAGAGAAATTGAAGAGAACCGAGACAGTTGGCTCAGGGAGGCAGTCCAGGAATACCTTCGGTTCAGTCAGGGAGGGTATCACAATGAGGATAAGATTAATGAGCTAGTACGCATATGGAGCATCGGTAGGTGTATCTACATGCACGGTGTTACATACAGGCCTGAGCATGGGCCGGTCCAATCGTTCGCTGTGACCATCACGGATCATAATGGACGGCAGGTAAGAAAGCCTGATCCAAAGCACTATCTGTAGGGTTCTCCATGTTGGGAGTACCCGGGTGTACTTGTATTGAACTACCTCATTATGCCATGTATTATGACAATGTTATGTGTGCTGTTTCCCAGGTGGTTCGCCGCAGGATGGGTCTGCTAAAAATAGGTCCAAGTGGGGACCATTGGATTCCACTATAGGGAGAGTATAGCCCCCTGTAAACAGCACAGGCTATACCTATCTCCCTTCTACTGTGGTAAGTCCTGTTAAGATCAGGCACCAGTAATCATCATGGGTTTTCCCCCTTCATAGCCCTGCTCTGAGTGATAGATGCAGGCCTGGACTCTGCTGCAGGCGTGATCAAGAGGGGAGGTTCTGCTGACATCACAAGAGGTGGGGCTAGCTCTATATTTAGCAGCAACTCCAGTGAGTAGAGTTAGTTTTATGCCAGAGTTTATGCCGAGAGTCTGCAGTTCAAATATTATGCCGTGAGTCAAAGAGTCCTGCGGATCAGTCCGAGGAGTTGGAGGAGACCGCGGTCTCCCCTGCGCAGAGTGCAGGAGCAGAGAGAGGAGAGGAGAGATTCAGCCTCCTTTAGTAGAGCTGATAGAGTTATAGACCTGGTGGACCAATGCCCTCACCCCATTGCCTGGGGTGATGGGGAGAATCCAAGCCCCATCGCGAGGATAACCTTAGGGGGTGGGCCACGGGGTATTGAAGCCCTAGCCCAGACCATCCTGTCGGAGGAGAGACTTGGAGGGAAGGAGAGGAGGCATTATCTTTGTGGAAGGAGAGCGGCGTAATTAGCAAGTCTTGGCTGTGGTTGTTGCGGCTACTGGAAGCCACTACCGTTGGGAGATTGCTGATCTGTCAATAAAAGAGACTATCCTTTGTTACCAAAGACTGTGTGTGAATTGGAAGCTATTACCCTGGGACCCAAGGGGTTCTTCTATACAGGTCCGGTCCCATATTCCTGGGAGTATAGAAGATGGACGCGCTGCACCACTAAGAGATCATGGAGGTTACCACCCCAGAAGCCCGGTCCTGGCTCCCCAATAACATCGCGGGAAGCTCAGGCCCTCCTGTTCCTCACAGGTATGCACAACACTGCATGTAATCTGCCCTCATGCACCCTAGACACCACCGTAGAGTCTAGGGGAAGGGGGGAAGCAGGGTTACATGTGCAATATATTTTATCTATCATACCACACCATTGCAAATTCTTTCTGTTTTTTGGGAGGAAAAACATTGGATTGGAAGTGTTTCTACAGACATTTACTACAGAGGGCTTATCCTAGTGCTCCCATCAGAGAGAGGTGGATCTCTGATACGCCATTTTTTCTTGAAGCAATCTGTGAATGCGACCAATACACCAATTTTTAGATAGATACACATTTTTTATTGGCTACACTATTATTTGTATTCTCTATTTCATATCTTATCACCTGATCAACGAGCGCTCCCCTTACCTGGAAGACAACCTACAACTTTTGGGATCAGAGAATGATCCATCACAAGGGTCCAGAGCTGCCATACGTATTTTTCAGTTTATTATTATTATTAATATGTTCTTGTATAGCGCTGCTAGTTGTACGCAGCGCTTTACAGAGACAATTTGCAGGCACACGTCCCTGCCCGGTGGAGCTTACAATCTATGTTTTTGGTGCCTGAGGCACAGAGGGTAAAAGTGACTTGCCCAAGGTCACAAGGAGCCAACACCGGGAACTGAACCAGGCTCCCCTGCTCCAAACTCAGTGCCAGTCAGTGTCTTTACTCACTGAGCCGCTCCTGCTCCCTTTACTGTACTTAGTATCACTAAAATTGTTTATTCACATTTTTTTGGTGAAGGTTATATTTAAATTGTAAGATTTGAGGTGTTATTATTTTACTGTACTTTGGTGCATCACATGCCTTTTTGGTAACGACACTTGTATTTTATTTATTGGTTTACACTATACAGTTTATAAATACCCTTTAGACATAGAAGCGCCCGGTTCCATCTTCTTTTTCTCTAAATTAATGAATTAACAAGAGTGGTACATGGACATAAGAGGATCTTCTGAGTGCTCCCATTAGTACAATTTGTATATACAGTAGTGATAGTTATCTCCAGCACAATGGCTGTGGTTGAGAGAATCAAGTGTATTGTAAAGAGTTAAGAAAATAAGAATGCAATCACATACATTTCAATATTCACCTAATGTCTTAAATAGCCCACACGAGCAATTATCCATATCTCATATCAGAGAAGAATTTGCACATTGATCAGTGTTCAAATTACTGCCTATGCAGTCTCCGGTGTCCATATATAGAAGAGGTACTTGTCTATACAAAGATATTTTAAAGGAACAATCTGTATCCAACCAAAAGTATCTATGTTAGGGGGAAACGATAATTCTTTAAGCCCATTACCAGATTGATAGCGAATTAATATGAAATATGGTGCTTCCCTTATATTCAGAATCTGGCTCCTTGTTCACGAGAGAATAAGTAATATGATTCCTCCATTTTGGCTTTATTTTTGTTAAATAAATCATGACACGGTGTAATATGTCATGTGTTGTTGTTCATCTGAGGTTGTATTTACCTAATTTTTAGACCTGCTAAGGAACAGATGATTGTTATTCTGTCCTGATATGTAAAACCATATAATTTGAAGAGGCTGTACTTTCTTTTTCACACAACTGTAGGCTCATTATAATGACTAATTAGCATATTATTTGCATATCATTTGTACTAACCAACTTTAATTTAACTTTATCGTTATGCTTTTAAAGTAACGGTAACCCAAGTTAATGTAACATTCATGATTTCAGTGGATACATTGTTAGCCTTAACGTGATTGATATTACCCAAGGTTAATGAAGCTTATTGCATCTAGGCCAAAGTTTCATTTCCCCAAAGGCAAATGATGAATGTACTGTAATATGTAGTGTAATGCATTGGAGTGAATCAAGAATACATTTACTAGTGCACACATTATCTCAGGGCTGAAGGTGTCCCCCGGTGAATGGCTACTGACGCAGGTGGAGCTATTTTGCGTCCTAGTGCCAGCTCTCCTTGTGTCTGTGAGCAAGTCACTTTATCTCCCATTGCTTCATGCACCCCAATTAAATGTGTAAGCTCCTGAGGGCATGGACTTATTGTGCCTATGAAGTTCCAAGTACAGCGCAGTGTATACTGTCAGCGCTATATAAAAAAGATATTGTAATACACTGTATTTGTGGAGGGGCATTAACTGGACAGCAGCCAGTAAGATTAGCAATTATTGCATCAAGCAGAAAATATATTGACTCATACAATGATTGCAGCATAAAATACTAAGTACATATAATATAAGCTTTTCATTGTAATGCCACAGAAAATAAGTATAAATAAAAACGCATTGTTTCTACAAATATCTACAATTCGTAGTCAAGCTAATTTAAACTTCGCAATACATTTCTAAACGTTTGTCCATTCTCTTAGGACAGGTGTCTGCATATATCTTCTTTTTAAACTCCTTGATTTAAATGCGGCTGTGAAAAAATGATTTTGTACTGTCACAGCTCATTATACTTTGTCACCTAAACTCAGTCATTACTCAAGGGGTCTGCTTCTGCTTTACTAAAGCTACGTATATTGGATATCCACAATCCAATTTTTTCCTTTAATATGGTGATCTGTTCCCCCGGATTTAATATATTGGGGAGGTGAAAGGTTGCTGGGCAAGTAGGCAGGACGAAGGCATTGGCCCATTGGAAATATTTAAGTACTTATGCGCATGCTGTCTTTTTAGATCAATCTTTCCACTAATAGCAACCAATACTTTCATATGTGATTACAGACCAACTCCATCTTTTCATGAGCCGAGACTCTTTGGAATCATAGGTATTGATCTTGTTAATAGAAGCCAGGAAAAAATGAAATTACTGGGACGTCTTGTAAGAAAACTAAGATAAATGAGAACTTAGAAAGTTATGGAAGATTTTTTTTTTTTACTGCAGCCGACTATTTTAATCAGTAAAAATGATTGTTTTCAGAATATGATTTGCCTTTCCATTATATATGCTTGCAATAGATCTAACTGTTGTTATGTAGATGTTAAATCTGAATAGAGATCCTGATGTCCTTTCGTGTCCTATTTGCTTTGATGTCAGATTTGCTTTAAAAAGAGTTCATCTGATTTTTGAATTCACCCGTCCTACGCATAAAAAAGAGATACAAGCAAATAGTTTGCTGGGGAATGTGAAGCAGGCACATTTTGTTTTTAGCAAATAGTATGTTATTTATACAAAAAAAAAAGTCATGCTTATATTCCAGTAGCATGTTTCTGTATTGGTGATGCGGTAATGTCCATTCAAACTCGAATTATAATATGATTGTGAAGCAAATTGTAATGAACATTATCCTACAGAGTGCCTTAGACAATAAAGGGTATTGCTTTTCCATGTGGAAAAGGCAGCTTCAATCCAAAGAGAGAGAAAGATTAGGCAATTATAAATATGAGATTTATTTTCCCTACTGAGCTATATTCTGGAGGTGGCAACTACCACAACATCTCTCCCAATTAGAGAAGGGGGTGCCAGGAGTGAATGAAGATTGGACTCTATTGTGGCTCTATAACATGATTCTCTGTGCTTGGAATTTTCATTTGTTTGTATATGTTTTTCCTTCTAAGCATTGGAAGAGACAACTAGAGCCAAACTACTGTAGTACCAAATTACTATTATCCGAGGCACCTCTCATTCCTTCAATGCCTCTTAATTATCTTCATCCTGAAAGTCTCTTTGGTGTCTTTTAAAGCTGCAGACCTAGCAGTATCCTACATGTGTGTTTTTTTGTTAATAAATCAGTTCTGTACTATGAGAAATTACTTGTAGCATTTAAAAAAAAAAACAACAACTGTGAAAGACATTTTTAATGTATTATAATGTAACAAGCATTTTTTGATTCTATAGCAACCATTTACAAAGTCACTTCCCCTTCCTCTTCTGAAACAGGCTCTGGCACAACCCTTTTAGAGACCTGCCCTCTCTCTAGTAGTGCAGAGCTCAATTGTATCTAGTGACTGCCTGGTCACATGATTTCCCCCACAGAACTTTGCATCTTTGGTCCTCTTCTGCTGCACTGACAACCATTTAGTGAACCCTTGAGCCGAATCTTCGCCGATCGATCACAGATGAATGGATCGATTGGCAACTTAGCTAATTACTTATCATTGTGTGGATTGGATTGATGCACATAGTAAAGGGATACAAATAAAATAAAAAAATGGCAGCTTGGACTGCTGCTTTAAGTATCAGCTTTTGGATGGTTGGAGCGCCCCAGCGTCTCTGCTGTTCCTCTGTCTGGATGTTGCTGCTATGCAAGGTAACAGAGAGATGTTACGTCGCTACGGTCCTCTTGCCTACACCCGATGAGAGACATGAGCGTGTTGTTGGAGGAGGAGCAGCCGAAACGCTGGAACGCTCTGACTAACGGAGAGCAGCCGAAAGATAACAGAAAGATGCCGCGCGCTTCCAGCCCTCCTCCCTGCACTTGCTGAGAGATCCTGGAAGGTGGTTAAAGGAATAAGCAGAGACACTGGGACGCTCCAGCCAAAGACGGATACCTCAAAGAGACACCAAAGAGACGCGATACAACTCAAACTCTCCTCCCTGCACCCGACGGAGGAATATCCCAGGAGACAAGCAATCCCCCCACAATAACATGCACAGCACGCAAGAGGGACTTTTGTGCGTGTAAATTTTGTTGACTTTTTAATTTCTATCAAAACAGTATTCACTATGTTAACTTTTTATATATTTTTTGACAGCGTATTTGATATAAGAAGTTCTACACATTCTATGTGAGACACGCTTATATATAAGAAAGAGGAAATGGGACAAAGATTATCCAACTTGAATGTTTTAAGGCCCACAAGGAAGGGACCAAATGTGAGTAAGACACTCACCATGTGCATAGAAGTGTATATTGGTCCCTATACTTCACTTTTTTCTTTTTTCACCTCCCTTTTTTTCTTCTCTTTTTCCCTTCTTTCAGCTGAATATATGCGCCGCAAGACTCCTTTCTTCCACATTTACCAAAACGTCTTGGAAAATCCTTGAATTACTTGGGCAGCAATTTCTCAGGACTTTTGTCGGATTTTCGTCAGTAGTTAGTTTTTTTTTTTTTTTTTACTGTCGGTGCCCACTGAAGATGAGGATGACGAGGACGGACTTCATCCTGGCAGTGGTAAGTACAGTACAACTTTAATTTACTATTTGCTGGCTGGGTAATGTTTTGGTAATGTTTTATTTTTTAATGGACAAATGTGCTATTATGCAGATCTGGATAATAGAGATTTTGCCCATTATTGTACTGTACTGTATGTGTTGAGGGGTGGGTTATTCAATGTATTGTATTGGTTCCTGCGCTCCTACCAATTAGGCTAAAATAAAATAATGATCTCATGAAAAAGGGTATTTTGTTAAACCCTTTGGCCAAAGCATTTACAACAGGGCATAACTGTATGGAGGTACCTACACTGAATATATGTAATAATTGTCCCATGGACTAGTGATAAAATGTGACAAAGCCCTGAAGGGGTTAAATAAAGCATGCGTTTATGTGAGTAGTGCAAATAAAAATTGGCGAAAGCCAGTATCATAGTTACCTTACTATAGAGGTAAACTGTGGGTGCACAAATTCCCTGGCGTGAATATGATAAAAACGTACACATATTGCTTTCTGTCAGCCTTATACATTCACCTTCTCTTCAATGGAGGGTGATGTCCAGACTGAAACTGAGGTGTATTGTACCTGCACTAATTGGAAAATTGGTAGGGGCTCTGTAACTGCTATATAAAGCAGATGAGTCAATAAACCTACCCCTATGACGTTTCAGAGATACTATATTTAAAATGCCCTTAGGGAGTAGGCAGCAAGGAAAAGGATTGCCTAATATTACTGAGAAACTGTACATAATACCGCGGTCCTCCCTATAGAAGTTTGCTGCAGGTAAAATGATAGGCTATACATATAGAAAGACAAAAAGAACGATTCCTGGGCTCCTACCAATTAGGCTTAAATAAAATAATGAGCTCATGAAAAAGGGTTATTTTGTTAAACCCTTTGGCAAAGCATTTATAAGCCTGCATGCCACGTCAAGGCATAACCGTATGCAGGTACCTACACTGAATATATGTAATAGTTGTCCTATGGACTAGTGAAAAAATATGTGAAAGCCCTGAAGGGGTTAAATAAACATAAGTTTATGTGATTAGTGCAATTAAAATCTGGCTGAAGCCAGTATCATAGTTACCTTACTGAGAGGCAAACTGCGTGCACAAATTCTCTTGTGCATATACACTAATAAAACTTACACATATTTCTAATTAGGCTTGTTTATTGTATATTTCATTTCTAAAAACTCCTTTGGCCCCTGCTGGGCCTGGTACTGTTCTCTCGCTGTGGTCAGTATCTCCATCTCGGGTACTTAATGCCAGCGTGTGGCTTGGGGTGAAAGTCAGCTATGGACACTCCGATGGGGCTTGTCCAACTGTCTCGGGGCTGCGGCTTGGGGAGCCACTTCTGGGCATAGGCTGCCACTATGTGAATCATTAGAGTAGTGTGGAGCCATCTCTGGGGATGTTGTCTAAACAGGGCACTGTACCTAACAAAAGTACCACCACTACACCAAAGGTGAAGACAAAAGTATAATTTTATATGTCCCACTGTCACTAGTTCGCCCGGTATTTTGGCCCCAGGGAAACCAGTGCCAGTTGGACTTATTCAATTATATAGTTTCTCTACCGTTTGTGTTGTACTGCTACTTTTGAATACTTGTCTTTATCTTATTATATATTTGTGAAAGCACTGTATGCCTGTCTGCATCTTCCTGTGTCCCTAGGTGAAATCTCATTGGTCCCTTGGCCTGCCCGCCCCCGCACCTCTGATTGGCCTGAGGCGGAGTGACCACACACACACACACACACACACACACACACACACACACACACACACACACACACACACACACACACACACACACACACACACACACACACACACACACACACAAACACACACACACACACACACAGACACACACACCTCTCTCTCTCTGTCCTCTCCCACCCCCCATCACACTCACCTCCCCCCTCAGCTCCCCCCCCGGTGCTCCGCTAAGCTCCCCCCCGGTGCTCCACTCAGCTCCCCCCGGTGCTCCGCTCAGCTGCCCCCCGGTGCTCCGCTCAGCTCCCTGCTCAGCTCCCCCCCGGTGCTTCGCTCATCTCCCCCCCCGGTGCTTCGCTCAGCTCCCCGCTCAGCTCCCCCCCGGTGCTCCGCTCAGCTCCCCGCTCAGCTCCCCCCCGGTGCTCCGCTCAGCTCCCCGCTCAGCTCCCCCCCGGTGCTCCGCTCATCTCCCCCCCCCCCCGGTGCTTCTCTCAGCTCCCCGCTCAGCTCCCCCCCGGTGCTCCGCTCAGCTCCCCGCTCAGCTCCCCCCCGGTGCTCCGCTCAGCTCCCCGCTCAGCTCCCCCCCGGTGCTCCGCTCAGCTCCCCGCTCAGCTCCCCCCCGGTGCTCTGCTCCGCTCACCTCCCCCCCGGTGCTCCGCTCAGCTCCCCCCCGGTGCTCCGCTCAGCTCCCCCCCGGTGCTCCGCTCAGCTCCCCGCTCAGCTCCCCCCCGGTGCTCCGCTCACCTCCCCCCCGGTGCTCCACTCACCTCCCCCCCGGTGCTCCGACAGGCAGTGGGCAGGCAGCCTGCAGATGCCACGCGGGGCGCCTAAGATAGCGGCGCCCGGAAGGACCCCCTTCCTCCCTCGCGAGGGAGTAACTAACATGGCGGCGGCCGGAAGGAGAGGTGACGTGTGTGTGTGTGTCTCACTGTGTGTCTCACTGTGTGTCACTGTGTGTGTGTGTGTGTGTGTGACACTGTGTGTGTGTGTGTGTGACAATGTGTGTGTGTGTGCGTGTGTTACACTGTGTGTGTGTGACACTGTGTGTGTGTCTCATGTGTGTGTGTATGTGTGTGTGTGTGTGTGTGTGTGTAGGGGGGGACAATGTGTGTGTGTGTGTGTGTGTGGGGGGGACAATGTGTGTGTGTGTGTGTTACACTGTGTGTGTGTGTGTGTGTTACACTGTGTGTGTGTGTGACACTGTGTGTGACTGTGTGTGTGACACTGTGTGTGTGTGAGTCACTGTGTGTGTGTCAGACACTCCGGAGCTACGCATGGGGGGGGGGTCCCGTCCACTGCCCCCCCCCTCCCGTCCACTGCCCCCCCCTCCTGTCCACTGTCCCCCCCCTCCCGTCCACTGTCCCCCCCCTCCCGTCCACTGTGTCCCCCCCTCCCGTCCACTGTGTCCCATAGGTCCACTGTCCCTCCCCCCTCCTGTCCACTGTGTCCCCCCCTCCCGTCCACTGTGTCCCCCCCCTCCCCTCCTCCTGTCCACTGTCCCTCCCCCCTCCCCTCCTCCTGTCCACTGTCCCTCCCCCCCTTTCCCCCCCCTTTCCCCCCCTCACCCCCCCTTTTCCTAGCGGGAAATTTAACTCACGGGCAACGCCGGGTCTCTCAGCTAGTATGATTATAAATGAAGATTAAACAAGAGTGTCTAACACTGAGTGTACTCCTTGGGCACGAGCAGAAGTATGCGGAGGGTGCATGTGATAATACAGTATATGCTTTCATATTTAATTTTCTGATTGCTTGCTTTTATTCCCTATTATTCATTACTTTTACTCCATTCATTTTTCTTTAGTGTATTATTCTCCACAAGGGGTGAAGGAAAAGCCTGCAGCATCTTGAGACAGCTGTCAGCTGATGACCATTGTCCAAGTAAAAAGGATCAGATACAACACTCAAGAAACCACACTTAAATCTAGTCATATCTATGAGTGAGACCTAACCAGTTAAGTAAGCTTCACATCAACACAGTTTCCTTATCATGTACTGCATAAGTGTAGCGGTCATGTAAAATGGCTACAGTCATCTCTCCTGCTGACAGTAAGGCCTGGTAAGTTGTGGGCATGCCAGCAGTAATTATGGAGGTTTGCCCTCACACCCTGGTGGGGTGCCCTGTGTATGGATGGGAGTAGTCACATGCTCTGACTCCATGGTTAGTGATGTCAGAGGTGTGTCAGCTTCCAGAGTGTACATAAGGCACAGCACTGTGTCTAAAAGTTAGATCTGCGTCCAGTCTGCTAAGAGGAGGAGGAGTTCTGGCAGGAGTTCAAGTTCTAGTACTAGCCTGAGTTACTGAGAGTTCTAGTTATGTTATAGTAACTGAAGAGGAGACTGTGTCCAGGGACCTGGCACAGGGCAGTGATCCCTGCGGGGATAGGGAATCCCTATCTAAGGAGAGATACACCTTTTAAAGGGAGGCACTGACTGGACATGCGTGGCTAAGAATCTACTGCGAGGGGCAGCTAGCCCACTCAGGCAATAAAGATGTTCTCAATCACAAACCCTCTCGTGTACATGTGTGGAGTGAATGTACAGAGAGGAGCACCACGAAGGAGTTCCTCAACAGGATCATCCCCATGCGGACGCAGGGACCCTGATGAGGTGGAGGCGCTGCACTGGAACTAGGTGAGACTCAGCACACTACCTCAGCTGCCTGTCTGGACGGGTCCTCCCCACACACCATCATGCGGGAGACTCAGGAGTCCTGTTGCCAACAGGTGCACCACCAGACACTACCACACTGTAATGGGGGCCGGTTAGACCACAGGGGCCAATGTGAGATTGGGTGGGTCAGGCCGGTTCACAAAAACCGTTACATTTGGAGGCGAGCTGCTGAGATCAGATCTGTCATCAGGACAGGCTCTAGCTAGGCACACTGGGAAACAGGGAGAGAGTCTGCTGCCACTCTGTGCTGCGTAGGGACGGACCTAGGGGTGGTCAGGGGGCTGACGGGATATTGTCAGTTCGCAGGGACGACCTAGGGGCCTGAAAGGAGTGAGGTGTCTGGAGCCGGGCTATAGCTGACCGAGTCACTTTGAGGTAGTGCTAGTTGGTAGGACGCCAGAAGGGATAGCCTGTTAACTTGGTCAGGAATCCTGGAGAGGGTCTGCGCTAGGCTGACCAAGAGAGGTAGACGCCCCAAGTACTGCATGGCAGAGCCAGAGTACCTAGCCCATTCCAGACACTTACCATAGGGAGCACAGACTGGGAGGAAGGAGTCACAGCAGACACTGAGAGAGTGAGCCTAGCCTGAGGTAATGCAACATGAGTCCAGCCTAGATCAGGTACACATGTGGTGGTGCATCTGAGCAATCTTTATTGTACTGATGTGGAGGCTGCCCCGCAGAGCGGAGCCCCATGTACGATAATTGTTACGAGAGAATGGAGGATCCGCGTGGTGCGGAGAACACAAAATGGCGACCAGAGGCTGATGGGGAAGGCACCCGTGGCGTGCGCCCCACTGAAGAGCAAACGGTCGCCGAGTTATCTTTAACCAGTCTGCTCTGGAGCGGAGCGAAGGCCGTGGCTGCCCCGTTTTTATCCTGTCTGGGACACCGAGGGGCCACCCTTGAAGAGTGTGAGGAAATTGTAATAATTGGGGGAGAACCCCGCGAGGAGAACAAACAAACTGACTTTTTGGGCTTAAAAAGCAACCAAAATGGCGGTTCCCGCTTGCTAGGGAAACCGCATGGGACAGTCACAGAGAAAATGGCTGATGCAGAACTTGCAAGGAGCTGGCCGGGAATGGCGCGAACAGCAGAGCCCCGCCCTGATGGGGGGCATGGCGCGAAAGCTACGGCTGCGCCAGCATGGACAGTGACTAACTCAGCCCCTGTGCTGAGTCAACCGCTTAGTCTATGGGACCCTCCACTGATTTCCACTAGGGGGAGTGACTTTCAATTATGGCCTGTGGGAATGCACCCATTGGGCCCAGGGACTGATATCCAAACGGCGCCACTACAAAAAGTAGTTCCGGCCGCGGAAATGATTTGCAAGAAAGAGGGATATTTTGCACGCAAAGCCGCTGCAAGGAGAAGGCGGGAACTAGCCGCGGGAAAAGAATCCAGCTCTGAGGAGGAAACTGGCGCGAAAACGCAGAACGCGCCCACCAGGACTGAGAGAGGCGCGGCCTTAATTAAGGGGCATGATATTCCCCTGTGGGATCTGCCCATAATTGCAACCCCTGGGGGCGGGTTTCAGCTATGTCAGCGGAAGGAGGAGCCGAAGCAGGAAGTGGCTGGCCCAGAAGCTTCAACCGGTCAGTCACGAGGAACCACTGACCTGGAGAGACCCACACTGAAAGTGGTCCCCACAAAGAGAATGGCCTGCCCCTCTGCTGTGGGAACTATGGTCTCCACCCAGCCCTACTCAGTACCCGGCGGGCTACTAGTAGTAAGGGTGGCTAACACCGAGACGGTGGTCGGGCTCTGCCTACAATGCGGGCTGCCCGGAGGCACTGTCAACACGGCGGCACGTTGCCCACATTGCGGGACATTATATCTGTGGCCCATGCCCACATTCATACCTATCCAACCTGCTGACCCCCCGGGGGACACGGTTAAACGCTCCGCCGAGTCCCCTGGCGCACTGTGGATAAACCGTGCGAGTCCCGGAGAAAGGGGACTGGAGTCGACCAAGTCGGCTGGGTCAGTATCGACCGAGGCGGTCGGGTCGCTCCCCGACCGCGCAGAGACAAGAATTTCGCCACGCTCGGTGACCCCGAGATCCGGGAAGGGAGATTACTCAGATGAGGACCTCCGTGAACTAGCGGTGGCGAAATCGGGATCCAAGAGGGACCCAGGACGGACGACACCCCGTGGGGTGAGTGGCAGCTGTCAGAAAGACAGAACGTCCCCCGCAGATCGGCGAGCCGAGAGACGGAGTCCCTCCGCCTCAGAACGCGGCGGCGACGGACGAGAGACGCCGGCACCCCTGCGGACGGGTAAGAGGAGTCCCTTCACTTACCTTGCCCCAGCAGACGGTGTAGGAGCAGAAGGGCCGTGCCAGGCCCGAGGCGCACGTGGAGAGACGGCATCACTTCCGGTGAAGACGACGGCGGAGCTTCCGGATGTCGTCATCGAAGAAGAGATCCCGAATGGGGGTCCAACCCGCGATGACGGTGTTTCCGGTTCCGGGGAGGACATCACTTCCGGTGGCGACAGCGGAACCGCCGGGAACAAAGCAGCGACGCGTCGGCGATCGGGGGAAGGTCCCCGATCCCCTCCAAGGCCTAGAAGTTGGATGGGCGATCCAAGGACTGAGGAGGGTGAGATGTCCTCATTGGACCAATCTACGGACAGCCAGGAACGGGTCGTAACCCCGTGGGGTCCTATCACTCGCCCCTATGCCCCATCCCATGGCCTAGATAAAACCCCTGCCCCTGTCACCTGTTCCACGGGATCCCCGCCTAGCCTGGAACTTATGGACATACCCTTGGGGGGGGAGGAGAGACGGACTGGGGAAAGACAGTGCAGTGTCGCTACGGAGGGCGATTCTAGGGGAGGGGGAGAGTTGAGAGTGGCCGCGGTAGGCCAGTGGTTGCCCCCTGCAGTTCCTGCAACGGTGAAAAAGGCCCCGGGATCTTATAGGTGGTCTGTACCGCGATCTGAACGGTCGTCGGGGGTATTTTCCCTGGAAGATGATAGGGAGTCAGGGGGGTCACATAAATTCAGAGAGCACCGGTGGTGGGCCCCACTATTCGAAGGATACTCCGCATGGATGGACCGCACTCGGTTCCTCATCCGGCGAGTGATGTAGTGGATTACTGGTGGGCTGTGGGAGAATTCACACCTGAGCAAAGGGATAGAGAGTTGCAGGAGCGGTGGCTGCAGATTTAGCATAGGGAGATAGAACCCATGGGTCCTAGCATCCTATCAGACCCCGTGGACCCTGATGAGCCCCTATCATGGGTGTTACCTGGGAGGGCAGGTAAGGCTGACCTGACCAGGATAAGTAGGGCCGAGAGGACCATAATGGCTCGGTATAAATCATCCCACGGGTTGGAGTACCCGTATGTCCCTGAGCCTCTTATGGACGAAATAGAGGAAAACAGAGATAGGTGGCTTAGGGAGGCCATTGAAATGCATTTAGTAGGAAGAGGAAGTGCAGTAGTAGGGAAGAAGGCAGAGGAAAGGATAGATCACTTAGTGCGTGTATGGGGCATTGGCAGAAACATTTATAAACACAGGGTGACATATAGGCCTGAGAGGGGACTGCCTAGGCACTATCACGTCACGGTCATAGACATGGGCGGTAGAGAGGTCAAGAAACCTGACCCGAGTCACTATTTTTAGGGGGTACTAATACATTACGCGGGTTCGTGGCTGCTGGTCGGGGCGGGCTTGGCGGAATGTACTGTAGACATTTTGTTATGATACCATGGAAATTTGTATGTGAAGTTAACCTAATTATGTGTTGTATTTCAGTGCTTCCTGGAAAAGGGTATACAAATTTAGGTCCCAGCGAGGACGATGGGATTCACCAGGGGGAGAATGTAGTGGTCATATAAAATGGCTACAGTCATCTCTCCTGCTGACAGTAAGGCCTGGTAAGTTGTGGGCATGCCAGCAGTAATTATGGAGGTTTGCCCTCACACCCTGGTGGGGTGCCCTGTGTATGGATGGGAGTAGTCACATGCTCTGACTCCATGGTTAGTGATGTCAGAGGTGTGTCAGCTTCCAGAGTGTACATAAGGCACAGCACTGTGTCTAAAAGTTAGATCTGCGTCCAGTCTGCTAAGAGGAGGAGGAGTTCTGGCAGAAGTTCAAGTTCTAGTACTAGCCTGAGTTACTGAGAGTTCTAGTTATGTTATAGTAACTGAAGAGGAGACTGTGTCCAGGGACCTGGCACAGGGCAGTGATCCCTGCGGGGATAGGGAATCCCTATCTAAGGAGAGATACACCTTTTAAAGGGAGGCACTGACTGGACATGAGTGGCTAAGAATCTACTGCGAGGGGCAGCTAGCCCACTCAGGCAATAAAGATGTTCTCAATCACAAACCCTCTCGTGTACATGTGTGGAGTGAATGTACAGAGAGGAGCACCACGAAGGAGTTCCTCAACAGGATCATCCCCATGCGGACGCAGGGACCCTGATGAGGTGGAGGCGCTGCACTGGAACTAGGTGAGACAGCACACTACCTCAGCTGCCTGTCTGGACGGGTCCTCCCCACACACCATCATGCGGGAGACTCAGGAGTCCTGTTGCCAACAGGTGCACCACCAGACACTACCACACTGTAATGGGGGCCGGTTAGACCACAGGGGCCAATGTGAGATTGGGTGGGTCAGGCCGGTTCACAAAAACCGTTACATAAGCATAAAATCCACTGGTCAACCAGCAGAGACCCAATGAACAAACCCTAATCTCTGTGGAAATGGGGAGCATTGATTCCAGTGTATCCTGTATCCAAACACTGATGAAATGTGAATTGCTCTCATTTTTCCCCGATGAACAAAATTGCCTTTATTAACAATATTGCAAAGGATAAAAGAATATTTAACAACTGAAGAATTTGGCAGAAAAATAAAATATATTTTTTCCCCCTTCTAAGCTCTTAAAATAGCTTTTATATACTGTTAACTTCCTCTCGTGGCAAGTTCACCATTAATCACCTTCCTGACATCTTATATTTAGGCCGCATATGAATCTAAGCCTAATCAACCACTTTCCTGAGGAAATTGGTCAAATCCTGGATGTTTGAAGTCCCGGGATGAATCACAACACTTCTGTTAAGACAAATCTCTTTTCAAGTGCCATTTTCTTAAAGCATTTTTTATACACTAGTGAAGACAGCTTCATAGGAAACAATCATCGTTTAATCTATTGAAAAATGTCCTTCCTTCATTGCAGCACCCTTTTTAAGATTGTTAGAGCAAGCCAAAGAAAATTAACCATGGCCTATGCCAAGAACAAGTTGTTACTTGAGCCTATTAGCTCAATGCCCTCATCACCTATTAAAGCAGATCATAAGAGACTACTTGTCTATCTCTATTTCTCTCGTAAACTCTATTTCCTGCATGTGCTTTTTATGCCATTCTTACGAGATGTCCTGTGAGATATTTGCTGGCAGAACTTCTGGTCTGGTCAAGGTCTGTTATGAATTCTGCAGTGGAGCTTTCAGACAAATAAATGCATTCTCACAGTATATTGCAAATGGAAATTGCTAGTGATTCGGGTATAATTGAAGTAACTGTAGCCCCCTTTCCCTATGTCTAAGGGAACTACGCATGCTGCTATACCTGTTTGCTCACAGGAGGCCTAAGCCTCCGCCGCTGGGAGCCTGTGGTGAGCTCTTTCTCCTCGCAGTGCAGCGCCTCCACCTATGAGGGATCCCAGCGTTGGCGGGATAGCCCCTCACAGGAACCGATACACAGTAATAGTTATACACCACACCAAGTATATACTGTAACTAAGCTTTACTATACATAACACTACACACATAACACACAATAACTGTACACGCAGATAACCCCAATGACCCAACACTTGGCAGTTCCCCCAAAGTACTGAGGGTGCTGTGGCACCAATACCCCTGGTGTCCTGTCCCAGCAAGTCCCCACCCAAGTGTGAGGTAGCGCTACCCCTTGTAGATGTAGGTGCACGTTGAGTACCTGCCTGGGTACTCCATACGGTCACCGGTACAACAGTATTGATCTAGTATAAGAGGAGCGTCACTATCTGGGGCCTTCCCTGCAACACTTATCTTAGGTTGACTCAGGGACCAGCTAGGGCATAAGGGGCAAGGTCTAGGGCTAGCCAAGGATGCACTGCTCCCTTGACACTGCCTTCTGTCTTGCAGCCCTCATCCCAATGAGCATGCTGGCTCCTTGTCTCAGAGGATATCCTGTCCTTCTCCTGCTGCCAGACTCCCATTGGCTGGGACAGCTCATCTGATCTCCCTCCCCCCGAGGATTAAGGGACATGTAGTCCCGCTGCCGTGTATGTGGAGTCACAACTAAAATGGCAACCGCACTCCTGACTGCGCATGTGTGCCTTGGCACCCTGCACGTGCGCAAATAACAATATGGCCGCCCCCACACTCCCGATACTGCGTGGAGCTCTGGTGGGCAACCCAGAATTCCGCCTCACCAGAGGTAAGGAAGGGGACCCTGCTACATAACACAGGGATAAGATTGTAAATATTAAGTTAGCTACTGAATGTCTTTCACTCAGGGCCCTGACAGCTTTCCCGGGGCACAGGACAAGAATTTCCATCATCAATCCCCCCCCCCCGTGTTGATGGCCTTGCAAAACCCTCCTATTTCTCTTACACTCCGCTCTTACACCTCCTCCCTCTCACTCCCCTCTTTTTCTCTCCCCATCTCACACCCTCCCTCTCATTCTATCATTCCCCCCATATATTTCGCCCCCCCCTATGTTTCATACTCCCCCTCTCACTCTCCCCCTTCCTCAATTACACTCCCATCCTTCCTCTTCTCTCTCTTACACCTCCACCCTTCCCCTCACTGTCTTAGACCCTGATCCATCCTCTTCCCTCTTACACTCCCACCTCCCCCTCCCTCTCTTTGCTCAATTAATCCCCCCTTTCTTGCTCACTCACTCCCCTGTTTACTCTTCCCTCTCACCCCTCCACCTCTCCCCTATCCTTCTCACACTCTCTTTCCTTCCTCCCCTCTCACTCAATGCCACCACCTCACTTAATAACACTCCCTCAATGTCCCTCCCAAATTCCCCTTCCCCTCACTCAATTTCCCCTCCCATCCTTACACCTCAATTCCCCCTTCCCCACACTCAATAACACCTCCCCTCCTCATAGTCAATCCCCTTCCCCACAATCAATTCCCCCTACCCTCCTCACACACAATACCCCCTCCCCTCCTCATACTCAATACCCCCTCCCCACATTCAATCCCCCCTCCCCATACTCAATACCCTCACTCCCTTCACTCAATAGCTCCTCCTCACACTCAAGAACCCATCCTCTCCTCACACTCAAACACCCTCCCCATCTCACGCTCGATAACGCCCCTTCCCTCATACAAGCAATACCCCCTCACACTCAATAACTCCCCTCCTCACACTCAATAACAGCCTCCGGCTCACACTCAATAGAACCCCACTCTCCTCCTCACACTCAATAACACTCCCCTCCTCATATTAAATAACACCCCCTCCCCTCCTCACTCAATAACACCCGTTAAGACATTAGTCAATATCAAATAATGCTGATGTTCCCAATATGCAGTCTAAAAAAAAATAATGTTCTACTGCTCCTCATCAGAATTATTGTCCTCTCCTACACAACCAATGATGGCACTAAAAGACCAGTAAGAACTACATAACAAATTCTAAATTGAGGGAAGAAAAGATCATTTTGATAGCAGTTTTGGCACTTTAAGTGGAAGCATCTGTGAATGGTCCTATTTTAATCCATCCTATTGTCTAGTCCAATTAGTTTGTAAAGGAATATGTTTTAATAGTTTATTCCATTATTTCCATGAATATATTGCAGTATTGCCAACCTGATTCTGTGTCATCATGTGACTGTGGTACAATTCTGTTATGATAAGTCTCCATTATCCCTAGAGATACAGGACTATTGCTAAGCGGAAAGCGCAGAGATACATTTAGAACACAACGACCAAGGACTCTGATGCATAAACCCAGGTTGCCAATACTTTAATTGGTACAGAACATAAACTGATAGCATCATTATCATTATCATCATTTGTAAGTGAAGCGGGACTGCAGAAACAGTATCTACAACGATTTGCCACTGTGAATACATATAGTATAACGGAAACAACAATCATGGGGGAATGTGAAGACCTTTGTTATTGGTACGCATGGGAATGAAGACCAACAGTGACAATCTAACAGCGATGCTGTAGCATATGAATTATTGCAAACCAAACAGTGAAAAATAACATTAGTAGATTTCTAAAATGGTAATCTCTGTTGCTCAAATGTAATTCAGGAAAGGGAATTTTGTCCCACCTTGCGTGAGCACCAGAACTTCGTTATTTATGTAACCCCCTCCTTACTTTACCTCAGACTATAAAACCTGTAACTGAGGTAGGGGCCTGAGTCCTGTAAGGCTAAGGTCCAGCTGCACGCACACCTGGCGGCTTTCTGCAGGGATCGGAGGCGCGGGGGGCATGGCCTAAATGGGTCGCGGCGATGAACTTGATAGGCTGCCAATGGTTCGAGGAGATGCTGAAAAGGAGAATGTACATAGCGTGTGTGTGTGTGTCTGGATATATCCACCCCCCTCCCCTGTCCATGCCAGGCTGCCGGCGATCTCTCCTCTTCATTGGCTCACAGCGCACCATGTGACACGTGGCCACACGGGAACACAATCTTGTTGTATCCCCTGCTGGCTGAAGCACCACAGTGCGAAGTGGGACAACAAGCAAGGGGCCTGGTAGAAAGGAGGAGAGGAACTGGTGAAAGGCGTGCACGCCGCCATCAGCAGTGGGGACCTAGCCTAACTTGTGGTTTAACTCTTATAGTGGGTGGTACATAGAGTGGTAAGCAGGAGTAATTAGACTCAACAAAACTGTGAGGAATTATAACAAACTTTATATTACTTTATCTATCATTTTGAACAGGGATACATACACAGAGCTATAACATAACCACACAGTATTTCTGCAATCCTATTAAAACAAATCACTAACGCTGCGCCTCTGTCTTTGTATAGTCTACAGTCACTGCATACTAGCTCACATGCCCTGTTTATCAGACAGGGTATTTGCACAATAACCTTTCGTTTGAGCTCTGGATTCAAACAGATGCAGCTGCTGCTTCTCACAGTCAATTTGAAAACATAACCTGTGTTCCAATGCAGGGGGATCTCTTTCTTTCCTCTGGCTGTTAAATCCTGATATTTCTCCTCTTACTGTAGCTGTTGCAGTGCCCCCTGAGGTGTCACTGTACTTTGTACTGCCAGCAAAACCCACTAGTCTCCTCACTCCATGGATCGGGCAGGCCCTTGCAGAGTGTTCTGCAGCAGCCCCACTATATCAAAACCAACTGCCACCCCAGTCCCTTCAGCAATCCCTTTCCAACAGTCACCAACTGTCATTCCACTGGCTAAGCACAGTCACATGGTCCAGTGGAATGTAATTCTTAAAGGGGCAATTTCCTGTGCTGATAGCAGACACAGGGGGTTACGTTTATACCATTCCTTCTGTTCCCACTTGGATGTATAACAATTGTGTAGAATTATACTATGACAGCTGATAACTTCTTGTCTGTGAGGAGAAGAAAAGTGAATTTTAAAGTGTATATGGTGGTTAGAATGTAACTTGTGGTGCTAGTGAGGAAAGAAGGGATGTCAAAGAGCATTAACTTAACAAAGGCTTACCTAGGCATGATAACAGATATAATAAATGTATACTAAAGTACAGAATTGGTGTATTTTACTGATCATGTCTATGAACCATGGCATGCAGACAAAACTCCACCATTAATGGGCAGCACATTGGTATATCCCATGGAAAGCAAGGGACAAAATAGCAGCATTGTCTGGTTCATAATATATAAAGATATTCTGCGGTAAAAGAGCACCAACCCTCAACCACCCAGCGGATGGATATTCTGAAATAATACTGCTGTGCAGTGGTAATTACCAAATCACATATTGTGCATGGAAAATAAAAAACAATGTTTTGGAACCATTAAGATGTCGTCATCATGGCTGATCCAACATTTCGGTCCCATTAAGAGACAGTTGGTTCTTGTTTTCCATGCACATGGCTGTTTTCAAGGGAGAGGATAACAGTGATTACTTGACTGGACTTGTCTTGGCAGTTATCTATAGAAGGAAAGTCATATTCTGTTTTTTGATCGTTAATAGCAAACATCCAGAGAAATAGATCGATTTAAAAAATAATAAAAGTTACAACAAGATAAAATAGTGGCAAATGCATGCAAGTAAATATGAATATCCTGATAATTAAGGAATGCCAAATAATGAAGGCCCATAGACCATGTCTTATTCAGCTTAATTTCCTCCTTGTGTATAGCTATTAATTGCACTTAGTGACAAAGATTCCCTTGGCCACTTATTAAACACAAGGATGAATCCTTGTTACTGAAAGCAAAAAACAGAAGCAGAACAGAATAACCATGGGTCCATTTCATGAAAGATCCTAAAACACATCCAAAAAGGGACAATCATTAAAATACTTATCTCACATCTAAATAATATACATATAACAGATTCTTGAAACAGCTTATGTCAAGTACACTGCATGCAAACAGTTCCTGTAAAGATGTATACTGTATGATGAATACATGAGACAAACTTGCTTTGACCTTACTTCTAAACATACAGGCAGTCCTCGGTTATCCAACGGAATCCGTTCTGGAAGTAGCGTTGGATAGTGAAACCGTTGTAAAGTGAGCCCCTTGTTAATCAGAGGCGGTGAGCGTTGGATAACGCATTCTGGCGTCGAAAAACGGCCCTTAAGGTTGCATTATGAAGTGTTGGATACGCCATTCATTGTAAAGTGAAACCTTGGCTAACGAGGACTACCTGTTCTTTAAAACAGTAGCATGCTGTTTTAAACAGAGTTTTCTTCCCAAAGTGATTCCATATAAGGAAGGGATCATGAACAAAATGCTATGTACAGCACCATTTATGTTTAATCTCTAATATAAGGTATACTAACCTGCAAATAATTCAGCATTGGAATTCAACAGTAAAGTTTTAGTCAATTTTACGTCTTAACCACCGTACTAAGTATTATATAGAAATAATTTCATCAATACTTTCTTTTTGAGTATCTATCTTAGTCCAGCACTGAATATAAATTAAATGACAGGCTAGGGATTACTTTTAACAGAAAATACCTCAAACAGCTTTTCTTTTTAAAGTTCACAATGTTTATCACACATACTGTATTGTGAGCTGCATTTATGGCATTGCTTCCACTGCCATGCAAACATCTGTTTTAGGGTGCACATCACTCCGTTTACTGTGACTGCATTGTAATAACTGTACCTGTGCGGAGATAGACTAACATTCCCTAACATGTTTTCATGTATTGCATGGCAGTATCCTTCAATGGACTCTATTTAAAGAAGGGGGTTTCATTTGAGTAAATTACATTAAATTAACACAAAACACGTGTTTCTATTTTGTTTTGCATTTGATAAATATAGCTGCTGTAACATAAAAGAGCAAGTAGGCAGCATACTGGATGCACAGGATTCAGTTTGCATTTTCACATTTCTAGATGGTGACAAGACTAGAAGCATTTGTGTTAATCAGTGTTAGATTCTGCTGGGTTATGGGCTGTGCAGAACACCTTAAGAGAACAAAGGAAGTAATTATAAGCAGATATACTTTAACAATTTAGTATTTTTAGAAGATCTATTGTAACTTGAATACACCAAACATAGATCAACATGTAGGTCTCAAGTATTCAAAATCTTTTTTTGATTCAAATGTGTTGATAATAATAACAAGAGCAAATATCTACTGTATACCAGTGGATTCCAAAAAAATTTTGGTTAAGGAACGCTGTGTGAAATTCTGAGGAACTCCCAACCATCTTTAACAGCCCATCTGAGATCAGATGCATTGCAAGGGACCCCAACCCTCTCTAATAGTGTGCCTGCGATCAGATGCATTGTAAGAAACCCCAACCCTCTCTAATAGCACATCTGAGATCAGATGCATTGTAAATTCTTCTGTATTTGTTACAATTTTAAAATGACCTGAAAATTACAGGGAACCTTTTAGGGATACCCGGGGAACCCAAGGACACCTATGAAATGTTGAAAAACACTGATCTATACATATATTCTTTACATTAGATGAAACAACACAACACACATCATTCCAAACTATTGGCACATTAAAACCAGATTGTAAGGATCTTCTTCTGCAAACTTCCAATGCCCTTCGGCAAAGGCTATTACATTCAACAAGATCTGTTTTCTATTTGGAAAATAACAAAGAAACAACATTTTTTTTATATATAATAGCATTATTTCTTGTGAATTTCTTTATATAAATATCACTGTTATGACAGAGACATTTTGGGCATTGTATATCCAGGTCCCAAATAATTAACAAAATATCACAAGGTTTGTCAAAGAGACACATACCAATTAAGGGAATTGTTTCTTGAATTTAATAATCCTCTTGCAACTGGCAGACCTTGATACAGGTCCCCCTTTGATGTCACCATACGATGATTTTACCTTCTACTGTAGGTACAAGTATGATGCATTTTCTTCTCAGTCGTATCGTCATGTTGGAAAGCAGGCTCATAATAAGACTGAATGCACTTGGGGCACAAACCTATATAGCTTCTCTTGCATCTCTTCAAGTCACTGTTTTATTAACTCTTATCAAGTGACCCTTACCTTTGCCCTTTCATGAGAAACGCAGTAAACCTTTGCCAGTAATGTGGCACAGTATCTGCTCAAATAAAAAATCTGGGAAAAAAAATGTTTCACCTCAGCTGTTAACAAGTCATGACCTTTGTTCCCTTTTGTTGGGGAAAATTAGCTTGTAGCACCAATTAACATCAATTATTAACTTCCAGATTAATCATTTATTAAAGGGCCAAAATGCACCAGTCTCTGAAAGATAATACTAGTAAGAGAAAATGAAGAAAACAACACAGCCCTAATTGTATGGCTTTAATGATTATGCTTGGAATGTGTCAGGTGATTTCGGTCATTCTAAAGGCTTTCTCTTTCCTCTTCCAAACCACATTCAATGGAAAAAGCGAGTCCACTGAGCAGTGCTCCATTGAATTTTGTTTGATTAATGTCTGGGGAGTAAGAATGACACTTTGCACCTTCAGCTGAAGCGACCAATAAAGTGGCAGGAAAAGAGACAGCTGGAAGTGGCAGATACACAGAGCTCCTTCAAGTCAGGGCTCATCACTTCACTTAAATACATCAGTAATGGATGTTATTTTCTCTGAGGTTACACCATATTAAGAATGCTAATTATATGCGAAACAACGGCAGTTGTACATCTCATTAGCATGGGCTCAACATCACGTTATTGTAGTGTAAAGCTGTCTTAGCATCCATTAACGTGATATTAACTATGTCTTAGCATTCGTGCAGTCCTCATTAACTTATACAACTCACTGAACTGTCCTTTGTGGAACACATGGAGAGATACAGTACTGTACTTGATAACAATGGCTGGCTTTAGGGTAGATCGATAGATGCAGTTGATGAGGGTGCCAAGGAATTGGGGCACAATGAAGGACTGCACCTATCGATCTACTCTAAAGTCGGCCCTGCGGTGCACGCCTGGGGACAGGGGGGGGGGGGGAGCTGGGAAAAGTGCCCCCGGTCCGGAGGCTGTGGGGAGCCTCTGGTTGCTGCCGCCAGGCCCCAGGTACAGGCTCCCTCAAGCTGCTCTGCCTGCCCCTTCCAACGCCGTCCTCTCTATCCCGCCAGTGCTTACCGGAAGCTGGGTGCACCCAGAAGTCAGGCCCAGCTTCCGGCACGCACTGGTGGCAGAGAGAGGATGGCATGGGAAGAGGTAAGCAGAGCACCTGGGGAGAGGTGGAGCACAGCGGCGGCAGACAGAGGTAAGTGGTAATCAAATTGTGGGGGTAGTTGTATTTAGGGGGGGGGGTGGTAATTGTATATTGGGGGTGAATGGTAATTGTATTTGAGTGGGCATGGTGGTAATTGTTTTTGGGGTTGTAATTGTATCTGGGGGATGTTGATAATTGTATCTGGGGGGAGTATTGCTATTTATGTCTGGGGGTGTAGTGGTGTTTGTATCTGGGATATAGTGGTTGTATTTGGGGGGCATGTAGTGGTGTCTATATCTGGGGGGTAGTGGTGTCTGTATTTGGGGGGTAGTGATGTTTTGTATTGGTCTGTAATTATTGTGTGGGGGTTATTATTGTGTGTGTGGGGGGGAGGTAGCGGGGGTTTTATGGGTGTTCAGGGGAATTGTGTGATTGTGTGTGTGGTCAGGGGAGGAGGAGGAAATGAGAGTGAGGAGGGGGGGGGGATTGAGTGAGAGGGGTTAATTGAGTGATAGCTGAGTGGGTGAGTGATTTAGAGAAGGAAAGGGGGTGAAAAGGGTTCCTGTCCTGGGTTTTGCTGGAACTTGCTTTTATGTGGCCGTTACAGCCATCTTTGATCCTAGTGTAGTGGTGTTTCCCCCACACCGGTGGGAGATTTGGCCATTACTGATCGTGTGGTGCATGTTACCTGCTGGTAACAGGAGGGCTGAGTCGTCCGCCGGTGGTAGTGGGGCCCCGGGGTAAGCTTCTGGGGTTCATACCCTACATATCTCTTTATCATTGCAGTGCCTCCATCTGCCGTAGGCTCCAGAGAACTGAAGGTAATCTCGTACGGTAGAACAATTACCTCTCCCCCCAGTAAGGTCACACACCAGGCAGGATGTATGCAAACAGGAACGGTTTATTGTCTCTTCTGTACAGTACCGTCACAAGGCAGGTTTCTGCCTGATGCAGTAACTCTCAGCTACCACCGAAGGATGGTCCCTGGACTGTCACTACAGGCTAAGGGCACCCGCAGCCGTCCTAGCTCTTTCCTGCCTCCCTAGTAGAGGCAGAGGTATGGTCCACTCTCTCTCCCACCGAGGGAAGAGGACTAGAGAAGTCCCAATAATCAGGCTCTCTAATGTGTGACCTGCCTTCCGCAAGTGGGGGAAGGCACTGCTAAATTTGAGCGATACCTGCCCTTAAGCACAGCTGGGAGGAAGGCACCGGGTCTGTCTCATGATTGGTTATGCCCAGGCCTGATGTCACCGCTTCCCGCTGTCACTCAAGTGCAGCTCCTAGAAGGGGAAAACCCCATATCAATTACTGGCAAGGCCTGCTTATACCAGGGCTTACTGCCAGGAGGGGAGCAAACTAGTAGCCACAGATGGCATGGCTACACTAGCAAACCTCTCCCTGTTCCTGTGTGTTCCATGTTCCTGTACACTAGCTCTGTTCCTGTGTGTTCCATGTTCCTGTTCCTGTATACTAGCCCTGTTCCTGTGCATTCTCTGTTTCTGTGTATTCTCTGTTGCCGACCCCAGTCTGTGACCCCAACCTTGATGCTGTGCCTATTATTGACTCAAGGGGCCTATTCTATAAACTTCAATAACTAACATCCAGGTTTTTAAGCATTTCCCGAATGATTTGGCAAGTTTGCTATTCAGAAAGCTCCGATGGCCTGCCAAACACGTTCGGGGAAGTGCATTTTCCCGAGCGGTAGTACCGCAGCCCAAACACACCGAGTGGGAGCTCAAACAGAGCTTCAACTCGCATTTTTTCTAAAATCGCGCTATTCTAGTAGGCACGATGAGATCATAGGAGCTCTGAACTAGCGAGCTTATCACAGATCTCATCTCGCCACTCCCAGGGTGGGCAAGATGGGATTTGCAAGTAGGACTTTAAAAGACATGTTTTTATTGCATCGGATTGAAGCCGGGAGTCTCCGGAGCTGATACACATTAATACCAGTTCCGGAGACCCCCTGCTTCCATCCAATGCAATAAAAATAAATTTCAAGGCAGCTTCATTACCTTAGCGATTTATACAGAGGAAGAGACTGTCCATCAGCAACCAGGAGAAGATAAAGGCGGTTCGCTAAGAAGAATCAAAGACACCTTTACATAACGGTGCTCGCACAGGGCCGTGTGATTATTTATTATATCATATTCTCCACATGCCATTATCCCCAAATTGAGCAATAGTAATTGTGTTCTGACTGGGGCTGTGACCCCTTGAACTCCAAGCATATTATCCTCTACCTGCGTATAAAAGGTTTTATCGTTCACATTGTGCTCCCCAACCTTTTTTGTTTTCTCTGTTTATATTAAGGACCCTGGATAGATCCTGGTGGGGTCGAGCCATAGGAGGAAACTCCAAACTAAAGGGTGGTAATATTCCCCTCAAGTAGGTATTTCCTATATTATCTTAGAGAGCGCCTGGGTATTTTCTGCCTAGTACAGTAATGGGCACATTTACTATTATCCAGATCTGGATAATAGCTTCATTGCCCATTAAAAATAAAACATTATACAGCCGGCTTAAAGTAAATTAAAGTTGCACTTACCCCTGCCAAGATGAAGGCCGTCCTCATCATCATTGGCAGCAACATAACAAAAAAAAAAGCCTAATGGATAATAACCCATACTTAATCACCTTAGCGGTTAGTAACCACTATAGTAAATAATTATTAATAATTAAGGGGTTAAATACCCCCCCCGCAACCCCCACGGAACACCTAACCACCCTCCCCGGGGCAACAACCCCCACCCTCTACCCATTGATTGTCAAAGTGGTACACCACTATGACAGTCAATGGGCAACCTAAAAAATGGCTGCCATCCCATGGTAGTTCAACCAATCGGATTGTGAGATATACCACGTGGTACACCCCCAGATTTCAATGGGAACGTCCATCCTTGGTAGACATGGTGTGGTCACTTTGCCCCTGTTTTGCAGCCGAAAGACTCTGATAAATAACCCTATTGTTCCTGTAAGAATGCCTGTTAATGGATCAGGAGTGGCTAGACTTACTGTCCCCATGGCCACAGGGGGAAAAAAGCAGAGCGCCCCAGGGCGAGTAAAAAAATAGAGGTGCCTGCGGAGAGGCAGGGGCAGGGAGGGTGGTCATTCTACAGAATGTGACCACTTACAGAGAATTTATCGCTGCCGGGGGAAGCGGCGGGATCCAGACCTTGGGTTCCCCCCAGCAGCGAGACTGCTAAAGCTGGCTACATCTGTATATAAAGGAATATTAAATGTATTCACCCAATTACTTTTAATATTATTTTACATTAATAAATCTGGTTCAATAAATCGGGCTCTATTTCTGCTGAACTACTTAACCAGTTCCAGAGTAGTGTTTGATCACTTTTCCAGCTTGGTCTTCTTTCAGAGATGATGAGAATAGCTTTTTAGGGCTGTGTCGAATTGGCTTCTCACTTGCATGCGGGTGAAATTAGTTTTAAATGCCACTAATTAGCCTCTGTCAAAATACAAGTCAGGACAAAAGAGGAAGCACAACATCCACAGCTTACAACAGCAATTTATTCTTCTGTAGAGTGGTGTGAGAGGCGGCACACCATTGATCAACACATTCATTTGAAAGATGTTAATACAAAAACACACATTAAATAAAGTCTTTATGATTGCACCCCTGAAAATTGAGAAACAATGAATGTACGGAAATTACCCTGATCCGGCAGCAGGGTAATCTCTCTGTGGGGGGTCCCATTGGAAGAACGGACCCTCCGCAGGGAGTAGTAGCTTTTATTGTCGCTGGAGCAGCAGCGTTTTGCTTTTGTTCACGCAGCTCTGGGGACAGTAAATTGGGCTATACAGGCAGTCCTCGTTTTACAACGCTTGGCTTATCCAACGCTATGCAATGCATACCTATGTTCATTTTTACAACAACAAAACGGCTTATCCAACGCTCTTACGACGCTTTGCAACGTTGTTTATGTGTGTGTGTATATATACATATATATACACACATACACATAAACAACGTTGCAAAGCGTCGTAAGAGCATATACAGGCATGCCCCGCTTTAGCTTACGCAATGGGTCCAGAGCATGTATTTAAAGCGAAAATGTACTTAAAGTGAAGCACTACATTTTTCCCACTTGTCAATGCATGTGATACAAAAAAGAAGTGATACAAAAAAGAAATAAAGGGCGCAACCATCAAATATAAATACCAGTGCACTAATAGTGCAAAACAAGTATATAGTTATACATGATGTAGGTATGGGAGCGTCTGCAGCTGAAGGAAGAGGTGGCCCAACACCACCAGGGGCTAGAGCAAAAAAGACAAAAGAAAAGGGGGCTATGCACTAAGCTCCGTTAAGTCACTTTTAGACTGCAAAGTGCTCTTCGAACGTGATTTTTTTGCTCAACCCGATGCACTAAGCAACGCAAACAGGCACTTTGCGATCTAAAAATGACTTTTTTCAGGAATTTTTTCTAAGTCCAACTTTGCTCGATCGCAACCCTGTTTGCGTTAAATTCTGCCCTTCAGCGGGATGCACTAAGCAACGCAACCTTAGCAAACGCCAAAGTTCCGTTGATCAGAACACGCCAGGTCAGAGTAGACACAAAGAAATCTGGACTTAGAAAAAATTCTTGCTTTTTATTTTTGCATGCGCAAAACCCATACGGCAGGCCGGCGGGTGTCCCCGGCTGACCCCACGGGGGTCCCCGAGGGAGCCCGGGGGTCACGCTGGTGTCCCCGGCTGACCCCGCGGGTGTCCGGGGGTCCCCGGCTCACCAAGCGGGGGTCCCCGTGGGAGTCCGGGGGTCCCTCCGGGAGTCCGGGGGTCCCCGCGGCCGTCCCAGGGTCCACGCAGAAGTCCCGGGGTACCCAGCGGCCCTGCGGCACCAATGTTGCACCTCCAAAAATAATAAACAATAATTATAACTAAATACACCCCCCTAACACATATTATACAGTAATGGCCAAAATTACTATTATCCAAATATGGATAATAATGCATTTGGCCTTTTTAAATACATATAACATTCAATAAATACAGTCAAAACATTTTACACTTACCTTTTACAGGCACCCACGATGAAGGCCGTTTTCATCCTCATCTTCATTCTGACCATGCCCCTACGGTGCCTCAAAACATGCACAACAATTACAATAGCCAATGTAATGTCCCCTAACCCCTTAATCACCATAGCGGTTATTAACCGCTACAGTCATTAAGGGGTTAACCCACCCTCACCCACCACTCGGGAGGCCTACATACCCTCCCACACTAACCTCCCACCCCGAGAGGCCTAACCACCATCACCCACTACCCACAATGGAGGCCTACCCACATACCCTTGGGGCCAATACCCCTTCCCACCACCCCCAGTACCCACAATAAAAACAACACACTGCCCCACAATAAACATCATTCTATTTATTAAATACATAACCCACCCCCTTTGCCCCCCCATAAATACATGATTTATCCTTTTACATACAGGGTTCATACCCCAGCCCCATGCGAGTCCCCGGCGGGCCTGGCGGGTCACCTGACAGACCTACAGGGTACCAGCAACTTGTTTCACACAGGTTCTGGAGGCCTGTTGGTGGGTCCTTCCAAGCACCATGGCCCCCAGGTGGTCTCCGCGGGTCACCGTGGGCCACAAATGGGTCCCCAAGGTAGGCCCGCGGATGTCTGGGAGCCCCGGGTCAGACCCACAGGTGTCTGCGGGGCCTCGGGTGGTTCTCACGGGGTCTGGGGTCTCACGAGTGCTCACAACGGGTCCGCAGTGCCCCCACAGATGTGGGACCACCGGTTCTTCCCCGCACACTATGGGTCCGCGGTGCCCCCACAGATGTGAGGCCACCGGTTCTTCCCCGCAGGTGTCACCCGTGGAACCACCAGCCTGATACCCGTGAGATACCCGAGGATACCGCAGGTGGTCTCCAGAGGTCTCACGCAGAACCAAGGAACCAACCCTGAATGTAAAATAAATAAACCTGGCCTATACATTCAATACATACACCCCCCCCCCAACAGCTACAGTACAATAATGTGCCAAATAACTATTATCCAGATATGGATAATAGAATATTTGCCCATTATTAAACACATAAAACATTCATAAATCAAAACATGCATTTTTAATCTTATAATCACCACATTGCATGTTAAAATAAATCCAGCAGCCATTGTAAATATAAACCAAGAAAAATGCAGCTACACAAATGTCTATGAAATGTTGCACAATTGCATAGAGTGTACATGATGAAATTAATCTGTGCATCATGTAACACTATGCAAAATATATGTAACAATAAAATACACTATGAACAATGTCCCCTAACCACCAATGCCATCCTGAAAATCAATTAGAAACCAACCAACATCAATACAATTAGCATCATTCAATTAATCCATTTCCTCAAACAATTAAAATAAAATACAAATCAATTATACAATTCCCTATTCAATTGCTAAAGCCAAACCATTGCCAAAACAATTCTAATTTTAAGTAACCACCATCATTCTAATCTAAGTACAATAAAGAAGCCATTACCTAAATACAAATTACATTATTCACAACAATTACAAAATAAAGCTGATAAATAAATTAGCCATACATGAAAAGAACATAAACATTAGCAAATCAATCAATTATTATCCCTGTATGTCTATCCATATAGATAGATATACATAAAATACAGGGGCAATAATACAGCATACAAAACAATGCATTTCCATACAAAATTCACATACAATACACCCATTCAATGTCCGTGAATGTATGTATATACATATATACATTAACGGGCATTAAATGGGACTGAAAAAATAAAAGACATGAATGAAAAATCATAAAAACCTGTAAAATTAAAAATAATAAACTTTTCTTTTGTTTACTCACCATTAGATGCCCACTCACCGAAATCCAAGCGACCCGGAAGCACAGGAACCAATCCACAGGTAAGCCATAAAATAAAAAACCATAATAAATCCACGTCTGTGTCTTCTTTCTTCTTTGGGGTCTTTTGGGGTCTTCTTCCGGCTTCTTCCGTCTTCTTCTGCCACGCCCTTCTTCTCTTCTTAGGAGGGGAGATGTTCCCTCCTCGCCGACTAGCTTCAAAATGAGGCGACATAGGCTTTTATAGGCCTATGACGTCACATTTTGGTCAAATGTTTCCCACGGTCCTCATTGGGCCGTGAAAAACATATGATTTGGCCGAGCCAAAAAAAAATGAGGACGTCATTTAAAGGTAATGAAAGCACAGCCAATCAGAATGGCTTTGCTTCAATTGCCTTTAAGATGACGTCATTAAAAGAAACATGGCCGGTCTCCCATGGTACGGTAGCCAATCAGAGCATGGGAAATATATCCCAACTCTGATTGGCTCTAGTACCATGTGATAGGCTTTCAAAGACGTCACATCCGTTCTCCCCCAAGCCTCTGTCACATGGTCTACTAGAGCCAATCAGAGATGGGATGGAGTTTCAATGCTCTGATTGGCTACCGTACCATGTGAGACCGGCTATGTTTCTTTTAATGATGTCATCTTAAAGGCAATTGAAGCAAAGCATTTCTGATTGGCTGTGCTTTCATTACCTTTAAATGACGTCATCCTTTTTTTTTGGCTCGGCCAAATCACATGTTTTTCACGGCCCAATCAGGACCGTGGGAAACATTTTTACCAAAATGTGACGTCATAGGCCTATAAAAGCCTACGTCGCCTCATTTTGAAGCTAGTCGTCGAGGAGGGAACATCTCCCCTCCTAAGAAGAGAAGAAGGGCGTGGCGTAAGAAGACGGAAGAAGACATTCTACTACGCTGTCTTCTCTAATCTCCGGACCAGGCTCACAGACATTCGACTACGCAGCTCTCTCCACTCCCAGACCTTTGGCTTACGGACACCATCACTCTACCCTGGATTTGGTAAGTACCTGACTAACTCACTTTCTTGCCCCCGGTCCAGTTACGCTCTAATACCACACTCCGGGCACACCTCTGCTGCTGTGGGTGCGTGGTATCCTTCCGTTCCACCTCAGTACCGGGGTCTTGTCTAGTTTGCGGCCAGCACAAGCCTTACAGGTGCAGAGTATGGGTGAAAGAAAGGCCACCATGAGAGGGCAGCTTAAGGTGCAGAGTCAGAATGAGTGAGCCAAGACTCAGTTACAGCAAAGGGGAGGTGAGAGTGAGTCCTGTACCTGTTAGATAGGGAGCGAGCATTTCAAAGGGCACAGGAGCAAAAAGCATCTCCATAATGGTCTCTACAGCCACTTTTGGAAGACAGTTTCATAAATCCATTGTCTCTTTGATGAATGAGTACTCCCTCACATCTTCTCCAAGTCCTCTACCCTCTTTCTACTTTTCTTGAAAGTCTTTGTAATAAACCTATAGTAACAGCTCATCCAAAGACAACTGAACTACAGTACTATATGAAATAAAACCTCAAACCCTTTAAGTCAGATATGTACAATTAGTTTCTGAAACCCTCTGTTCTGAACTATTTAATTGCCATAGGTTTGCAAATCTTATCCCCAGCCGCATGTGCTTTTATCATCAACGGAGAACGCCATTTCTGAACCCTAAATTTACAATGCTTACTATTGCACTTTAGTTTTAAGCTTCCAGCTAGCCAACACGTGTAAGCTACTTTTAGGGAAATATGTGATGAAAATGTTGTACAACTTCTATTTACTAGCACTGGGATAAAGGAATTATTTTCCAGGAGACAAAAGAAAAATGGAAACATTTTCAGATAACTCAGGAGAGTTGATCAGTATGATAAAATTACTTGTAATATAGTCAATAAACCTCCAACATATCTGAGATAAAGTTTATTTTATAAGATGCTTATTTTACTGGAGTGGTCTGTGCTTTTATTTGTTTCCTACTAATATATAGGCATGAAAATGTGTTAACTGCATTCTTTAGTCTTTTTGTACCATTGACCTAGACGGATCTGTGAACATAAATATATATTTTGGCTTCAACTTTAGCAGAACATTAAGGCTTGTAACAAATTATATTGGGATACCAATGCAAACTCATTACAAATATTTCTCTTCTGCACATAAAACAGATGCCTAAAAGAACTGTAATAAATCCATACAATATTGTAGTATACGTATACCCACATCTTGTTTACAGTATTAGAGAAAAATGCATTTAACTCATTTTGAGAGAATAACACGTCCTGATTTTTGCTGACGACTAGCGTCCTTTCTCCCAGCTTAATGTAATAAAAGTTTGTTCAGGAAAATAACATTCGCTCAGAAAACATATGAAAGGAAATGACCTTGAGTAACTTTTTTTTTTTTTTAGATTTGAGATTGTTTTAGTCTATTTTCGTGGCGTTCTTTTTTTACCTAGATCATCTTTCTTATTGTCTGTATTCTTTCTTCTACGTTCGATCTTCCGATTTTCACAGCTAATAGAAAATAAGGAATCCATTCTGTAAGTACAAATGATAAGATAAATTAAAAAAAACGTTAAAATCTCAAAAGCATTAACTGTTTGATGTTTGCAGGTTGTTTGAGCCATGGTTCAAAATGTAAAATGAGCAGAGGTGTATCGGGAGCTGATGCTGACATCTTTAACAGCAATAAAGACTAAACCCTAACTTCACTCATCTGGGATAATCAGAGGTAATAGTAATTATTATCTTAAAGGGAGATGGATATTATTTCTGTATATATTAATTGGGTGATATCAATTTTAAATAACATATGAAGGCCATGTGATGTGGGAGAAAAAAATATTTAATGCTGACTATTTATGTTTTTTTTATGGTTGGGCATTTTCATTTTTTATTTTTATTTTAGTGGTTCCCTGAAGATGAGGAGGACCTTCATGATGGAAAGGCTAAGTGTGAGGTTGTATTAAAGGTTGCCATTGAGTGCCAATGGGGTGATCTAAGATCTCATTGGTAGCCACAGTGACAATCATTGGATTAATGATTGCAATTTTTTTTAATGACATGGTTACATAGTAGATGAGGTTGAAAAAATCCGACTAGAAAGAATATTCATTTAACAAAAATAGTAAACATTTGTTTTTTTACGATATTACAACAGCAAATATGGGATTTGGGCATTGGGATGAATTATACTTGGTATTGCATAAAGTATTTAATACCAGAGACAGAACATGAAACACAGACAGAGCTCAGTGCTACATCCATTAACACAGATACACACACAGAACACAGATGCACAGATACACGGTACAGTGCATATATATATCCAGTGTGGAATGGAACGGGGTCAACTCACTAGTGCAATATTCCTAGATTTTGCAAAGGCTTTTGATACTGTTGATCATGCTATCCTGCTTAACAAACTCCAGAGCTCTGGAATAGGGCAGCATGCTTTAAACTGGTTTCAGTCCTACCGATAAGGTAGATCCCAACATGTGTCTATCTCAGGCTCTAACTCCAACCCCTTGGATATCACCTGTGGCGTCCCGCAAGGCTCTGTTCTGGGGCCCCTACTCTTCTCAGTGTTCATCAATGATCTTCCCATAGCTTGCAAGGAAGCTTCAATACACATGTATGCAGATGACACAATCCTATATGCACACAGCCATAGCCTCTCTGACCTTCAACACATACTTCAGTCTAACTTTTTGAGACTCGAAAACTGGATTTCACAAAACAAATTGTTTTTAAACACTGACAAGACTGTAACAATGGTGTTTGGGACCAAGACTAAATTTTTAAAGCTTCCAGTGACTGAGCTCCAGATCAGAACCATCGCTAACACCACCCTAACCCCTGTCACTAGTTTTAAATACCTCGGCATATGGTTTGACTCCCACTTAACATTCGGAATGCATATTGATACCCTGACATCCAAAACCTATGCCAAACTAGGTGTACTTTACAGGAACAAATCCTCCCTAAGTCTCCTGGTCAGAAAGCATATCGCACAGCAGATGCCAATGCGAATTATCGACTAGGGAGACATAGTATTTGGCTCGGCACCCCAAATCTACCTTAGCAAACTTGACACCCTCTACAATTCAATTTGGCGTTTCGTTCTCCAATGCAACTACAACACACATCACTGCGAAATGCTCAAAGAACTAGATTGGTCATCACTTGAGTCTAGGCGCAAAGTTCACCTTTCCTGTCTTGCCTTCAAATACTTTCTGGGCAAGCTACCCAGCTACCTGAACAAGCTCCTCACCCCTACCACATGCAGCACCTATCATCTGAGATCAGACTCCAAAAGACTGTTCATGGTCCCAAGGCTCAACAAAGTATCTGGCCGCTCCTCCTTCTCTTACCGTGCACCTCAAAACTGGAACAACCTACCAGAGACTCTCACATCCACCACCAGTTTAAGTTCTTTCAAAACTAAGGCTGTCTCACATTTTAATCTGGTCTGTAACAGTTACATTCGCCTATAATACTGTATACATCTCCTCTAGCTGTGCATGCAATGTATTGTATATAATTTATACCCTGTTCATTGATGTAACTGTATTTGTAACCATGTATTATTTGTCATTAACTATGTCCAGGACATACTTGAAAACGAGAGGTAACTCTCAATGTATTACTTCCTGGTTAAACATTTTATAAATAAAAATAAATAAATATATATATATGTAACGGGTATTCCCCCCCCCAATCTCACATTGGCCCGGGTAGTCTAACCAGTCCCCATTACATGTTCGTGTCTGGTGGTGCACCTGTAGGCAACAGGGCTCCTGAGTCTCCCGCTTGATGGTATTAGGGGATGTCATCCAGACAGGCAGCTGAGGTAGTGTGTGCGAGTCCAACTTACTTCATGTGCAGCGCCTCCACCTCATCAGGATCTATGCTTCCGCAGGGAGATGGTCCTGGTGAGGAACTCCTTCTTGGTGGTGCCATCCACTGCTGAGTAACTTCACACTCACACAGTGGAGGTATATTCGAACAGGGCATCTTTATTGATGGTTGGTATGGGCAAGCTGCCCCTCACAGCTACCAGCTCAGCCACTCATCTCCTTGCAGCACTCCATTAGGAAGGTCCCTTACCCTAATAGATCTGCTTTCCACCTCTACTCTTAAAGAGATTCCCCAGCTTCTCTGGCTGCTGTAAGCTCCTCTCTTGAGCTGCTTTGTCTCTCTCAGCTCCTCTAACTCTGCTGCGTATGCTCACTGACTCACAGCTAGCAGGAGACACTGCAACAATGTTGCAGACCTTCACGTGCCTCTCAGTGAACTGAGCAGCTCAACAACAGGAAACTGAACTCCTAACTTTAGGCAGTGCTGTGTCTTATATCACCCCCCAGAGAACAAACATGCTCTGTATCACTAAGTGGGAACACACTGCATGTTGTCACTTCCTTTGGGGACATATGACACCTCACCAGGGTGTGAGGGCAAACCTCATGATTGATTGTTGCTGGCAATCCTGCACACTTACCAGGGTTACTGCCAACATGAGAAAGAGATATGTACACCAATCCTAGACATGGCTACATTCTCCCCCTGGTGGAACCCCAACGTCCTCGCTTGGGACCTAAATTTGCGGAACCTTCCTTCAGGTAGCACTGCAAAACATAACAACACATTATTACAGTACATATCCTTTCTCATAAACATAATAACAGACACATCCTAACGTAGATGTGTAACAACCAGAATTACCCCCTGCTGTAGTATCCATTAATGGTACCCCTATACCCTCTTAAGGTGGCTTGCGTACAGCATGGTCCACTGGGCTAAGAGCATCAAGGCGGTAACACTCTGGGTGACATACTGGACACCCACAATCAGCCCATAATTCTGGCATGGATGCTAATGGAATGAAAGGATCATGCCCATACACCTCCCTCAGGCATCTCCTGGAGATGTAGACTATCCCCTCTTGACTACACCACTTCTCATCTAACCCGCCAGGATCCCAATTTTCTTCTCCTAATCCTTCCTCTTCATCAGTGCCATATCCCCTATCTTCATCAGGGGACCCCATTTTGAACTTACTTTCTCCCTCCCATGGATGGTGAAAATAAAGTAACCACTTTTGGCGATCCCTAATACCTCTTTCTGACAGTGAGGGCACATAGGGGGTTCCCCGGGCAATAGGCACCATATGAGCAACATTACCCAAATCCCCAGATGAAACTCCCAAAGTTCCTGGAGACCCAAAATTTGACCCAATGCTCTTAGAATCACATCCCACCCCAACAGCACGATTGTCATCATTAGGGCTGTATAACATCCTTTGCATAGCCATTTTCCTCCCGATCCCTCATCAGAGGTAAAACAGTCACCACAGTCCAGATTTTCCACAGTCCATTCTTCAAAAGTGGCTCGGGACTCCCCAGACAACCCTTGGCTAGACTGGGATCCATAGGAAAAAATGACAGGGGCAGGGATTTTAACTATGGCCGGGGGTTGGGCATAGGGAAACACTGCCGGCATACGCGGGGCTACGACCCGCAACTTCTCGCTACCTTGCCCGGTACCATCGGACTGGCACTCCGGTTCACTCGCCTCCTTACTCCCAGGCTTCCGCAGGGCCTGCTGGCTCTTCTCGGACCCAGGCAACCTGGTACAGCTGCTTGGCCGAGAGGACACGGCCCTCTCGCTGGACTCGCCGCCATCTTGCGTTGGGTTCCCAACCGGAACCTCTTCCTCCAGAACGACATCCACCGCCGTAAGTGATGGTTCTGCTCTCTGCTCCGTTCGGGCCTGGACTAGGCCCGTCTCCGCCGTTGCCACCACCGGCGCCTGTGGAGGGTAAGGATGTATCTCACCGCTCCGTCGGCTCGGGATGGAATCTTCTCCTCCTTCCGCGCTGTAAGTCACCACGGCCGTGGGACTCCGCCTCTCGGGTTGTTTCTGCACCGGCATCACGAGACTCCGCTCCGCCGCGACACAGGTAAATGCCGGTTCTTTTCCAGCACCGCTGTAGTGGTCCGCCGGTAGGCGCATCACCACCGACGAGACTTCCACCTCTTCCTCGAAGGATACCACGATCGGATCCTCCGCAAGGTAGTCACCGGGTTCTTCTGTGATACAACCAGTGGTTGTTGGTACGAAGCTGGAGTGCTCCGGTACCTCCACTGCGGTCGCGCTCTTCTCCGCCGATGGTTCTTTCTGTTCCGTAGCCTGCAGCAGCACAGGCTCTAGGAACTGTGCCCCACAGCAGGCACACTTGGGACCCCAGGTCGGTTTGTCACCTGGGAATTCACACTGGTCACAAGCACATCTTATGCACCCCTCTCCATCCACCCAGGCCACCCGGTATTTTATGGGTAACACAACATGGTTAAAGTCCATACCACCAGTCAGGTTCAATTTCTTTTGTAGACACGGGCACACCAGAAAGGATATTTTCCCCCCTTTGTATCGCCAGACAACTGCGGGTGTGCTTCTCTGCATTCTGTACTGTCTTTAGTATGAACAGCGTTTGCTGATCGCTGTTCACTGAGCTTGCTCCCCCTGGTGGACTGTAAAGGAGGGGCATGCTCTATAAGGGAGTGGTTCTGGCTCTGCGCTGAGTCACTCACATCACCGGGGAGGGGCTCTGAGTCCGTCACAGTCCCTGAGGGCGCGGCTCCAGCTTTCGCGCCAAACTTCCCCGCAGGGTGGGGTTTTTCCTTTGGCGCCAATCCCGGCCAACTTTCTGCAATCTTAGCATTTGCAGCATTTTCTGCAATTGGCCCACGCGGTCTCCCAGGGAAGCGGGAACCGCCATTTTGATTCGCACCATCAGTCTCTTTGAATGTTGAGGTAGCATTTAACCGTAGGCATGCCGACTGACATTCAATTTCCACAGGCTCTCCACACATCACTACAATGTCCTCCTCAGTATCCTCGGGGGTATTGCCCCTAGACCCCAGACAGGACAGAAACGGAGCAGCCACAGCTTTAGCACCACTCCATAGCAGGCTCACAAAAGTCGCTTCTGTAGCTTGCTCTTCACCCGCACACACGCCATGTGCGCTCTCTCCATCGGCCTCCGTTCGCCATTTTGGACCTTCCGCACCACGCGGATCCTCCATTCTTGCGGTCGCCATTGGATTACTGTGTTCGTTCTGATCGTACATGGAGCTCCTCTCTGCGGGGCAGCTGCCATACCGATACAACAAACATACCTTGTGCACCACCTTGTGTACCTAACGTAGATCTGACTCGTGTTTGCACTACCTCAGGCTAGGCTCACTCTTTCTGTGTCTACTGTATCTCCTTCCTCCAATCTGTGCTCCCTTCGGTAAGTGATCTGGAATGGAGACTAGAGTACTCTGGCTCTTCCATGCAGTACTTGGGCGTCTACCTCCTGTTGGCTAGCCTAGTGCAGATCCTCTCCAGAATTCCTGACCATGTTAACAGGCTATCCCTTCAGGCATCCTACCCCTAGCGCTACCTCAAGGTGACTAGGACAGCTATAGCCCCCGGCTCCAGACTCACTAACCCCTTAGGTCAGTCTAGGGCGTGCTTTGCGAGGTTTTTCGTTCTCCTGACTACCCCTAGATTTTCCCTTTCCAGCACAGAGTGGCAGCAAACACTCTCCCTGTTTCCTAGTGTGCCTAGCAAAAGCCTGTCCTGTTGACAGGTATCTCAGCAGCGCCTCCAATTGTAACGGGTATTCCCCCCCCCAATCTCACATTGGCCCGGGTAGTCTAACCAGTCCCCATTACATGTTCGTGTCTGGTGGTGCACCTGTAGGCAACAGGGCTCCTGAGTCTCCCGCTTGATGGTATTAGGGGATGTCTTCCAGACAGGCAGCTGAGGTAGTGTGTGCGAGTCCAACTTACTTCATGTGCAGCGCCTCCACCTCATCAGGATCTATGCTTCCGCAGGGAGATGGTCCTGGTGAGGAACTCCTTCTTGGTGGTGCCATCCACTGCTGAGTAACTTCACACTCACACAGTGGAGGTATATTCGAACAGGGCATCTTTATTGATGGTTGGTATGGGCAAGCTGCCCCTCACAGCTAACAGCTCAGCCACTCATCTCCTTGCAGCACTCCATTAGGAAGGTCCCTTACCCTAATAGATCTGCTTTCCACCTCTACTCTTAAAGAGATTCCCCAGCTTCTCTGGCTGCTGTAAGCTCCTCTCTTGAGCTGCTTTGTCTCTCTCAGCTCCTCTAACTCTGCTGCGTATGCTCACTGACTCACAGCTAGCAGGAGACACTGCAACAATGTTGCAGACCTTCACGTGCCTCTCAGTGAACTGAGCAGCTCAACAACAGGAAACTGAACTCCTAACTTTAGGCAGTGCTGTGTCTTATATCACCCCCCAGAGAACAAACATGCTCTGTATCACTAAGTGGGAACACACTGCATGTTGTCACTTCCTTTGGGGACATATGACACCTCACCAGGGTGTGAGGGCAAACCTCATGATTGATTGTTGCTGGCAATCCTGCACACTTACCAGGGTTACTGCCAACATGAGAAAGAGATATGTACACCAATCCTAGACATGGCTACATATATAAAGATGTCTTTTGAATAAAATGGTCTTTTAGTTAACCCTTTGGCCAAAGTGTTGTAAGCCATTGAGCCTCTCCAAGGCAGACCACATCTCAAGGGTCCTAACACTAAAATAAATTCTTAATAACCTGTACATTACCAGGAAGAATGATTTATAATAAATCTGTCAAAATTAGTTGCCTAGTTCTAAGTCTAATTGAAGCTCTTATTAACCTGTATAATACCAGGAATAGCACTCTGTATTAGATTTGTCACAATCAAACTGTATGCAGGTTCCCATGGGTGTGGAAGGTGCAATGGAGTGAGCTTTTAACCATTTAAAACTGGGAGGGAGTGAGCTTCAAAACTGGGAAGGAGGAGCCACCCTCCAAATCAGCCAAGACCAGCTGATCAGAATTGCAAAACATACAGAACCCCAATAAGCTCATATTGAACCCCCAAAATAACCACTATATATATATATATATATATATATATATATATATATATATATATATATATATATATATATATATATATATATATATATATATATATATATATATATATATATATATATATATATATATATATATATATATATTAGACAGCCTTGGGGACACTGTGGATCCTTTGTATATGTTTTATGTGTTTAATAAATGTTGATACTTTTGTATGCTAGAGTGCTATTTTGGGATCTTTTCTTTCTTTGTTTCTGTTTTCATATATATATATGCATAGAGGTGTCAAAGAGGAGTGCTACTGAGCATGGCAATATATGGCACCTTACACACCCATGGGAACCTGCATACAGTTTGATTGTGACAAATCTAATACACAGTGCTTTTCCTGGTAATGTACAGGTTAATAAGAGCTTCAATCAGACTTAGAACTATGCAACTAATTTTCACAGATTTATTATAAATCATTCTTCCTGGTAATGCACAGGTTATTAAGAATTTATTTTAGTGTTAGGACCCTTGAGATGTGGTCTGCCTTGGAGGGGCTCAAGGGCTTACAACACTTTGGCCAAAGGGTTAAACTAAAAGACCATTTTATTCAAAAGATATTTTTATATATATATATATATATATATATATATATATATATATATATATTTATATATATATATATATATATAGGCCCTGTACCATGTATCTGTGTTAATGGATGTAGCACTGAGCTCTGTCTGTGTTTCATGTTCTGTCTCTGGTTTTAAATATATATTGCCATGCTCAGCAGCACTCCTCTTTGACACCTATACGCATATATGTGGTTATTTTGGAGGTTCAATATGAGCTTATTGGGGTTCTATATGTATTGCGTAAAGTACTAGACTATTACTTCCTAGAATGCTAGCTGAGCATTGCATAATTACTGTTCAGCTACAGTAAGGTGCTTTTTCATGCCAATTCGTTTTTTTTTTGTTTTTTTTAACGAAATGATACTTGGTATACACTTACAGTATTTTACTTTTTTATACATATTTTTTTTCTTATGTTTTTCCCTTATTTTCACTTTTTTTGATCCTTATTAAAAAAAAGCAATTCTCTATTATTGCTGACAAACGAAGCAGTTTTAGTCAAACGGAGAAAGACAAGATCAACATGAAATTAATCATCTGGAACTCATGGGTGGGTGAAAAGGCTTCTAATTTCACATTTTTCACCTACTGAAAATCAATTATTATTATTATGTTTATTGATATTGTACCTGCCACTATTTCTGTATTTCCCTAGTGACTCAGTCAAAGGCATTTTCATAATGTCTCAAGAAAAAATAAATAAATTTAGTGGAAATACACTTGGTTTTTATTTTCAATCTGTATGACCAATACTAGTGTTATAAGAGCCTCTGAGCCACCTGTGCTGAAGCAGGGACTGATTGAGCCAGCTGCGCTGAAGCAGGGACTGATTGATCTACCTGTGCTGAAGCAGGGATATCCTGAAAACTGACCTTTTTGAAGGGGGGGGGGGAGGGAGCTTGAAAACTGGTGTTGAGCACCTCTGTCATAAGGCAACATATAGACCATTCACTGAGCACAAGTTAGTAATTATGGCCCTAAATATTAATTTTAAATTAATTCTGATAACACTCCATTTAATATGGTAATACAGTGTGCAGTTTTCTTTTAATAGAGGTAGCAGTTGCTTAGCTTTAGGGAAATTTCATTATCTTAGCTACCGATCGATCCATTCTCCCATAATCGATACACATACATTTAAACGATTATATTAATAATCCACAAAGAATAAAGGGCATTATTAGCCACTAACGCCCTGACAGGGTTTAAGACTTTAAGCTTCACATTGGCCCTTCCACTCCTCCAGCCAGGCCAATATTAACTAGTAATGTTTGCAGTAATTAGGTAGACAATACAGGGAAAAGTGCATGAAAACAGAAATTAAGTAAGTACGTTAGGGAGTTCCTGCCCAACCGACCTAAAACAGCTAATCTTGCATCTATTGGGGCAGTAACCCCAGCCTTTAGTTGGCAGGATCAAATGTGCGAGTATTTTCGCCCCTGTTTTGCATTTTGAACTTAACGGAGTTACAAGAATACCAGCAAATTGGCAACATTTGCGAGAATGAGACATTTTGGCCTTATCACACAAATTTGCAGAGCCAGAATGAAATTGTATATAAAAGTCTCTCCCACAAACATGCGAGAAGGGCCTTTAGAATCCGGCAAGCCACATTTTCGAGGCAAAAGGGCTCTATCGCACGGAGAGGTGCTTCTCGGAGCTACAGTACCAGAATAGGCCCCTAAATCTAGCCACCCCAGTGTGTCTCGTAAGTCCCTTTCTCAGAGGAGAACCATTTATTTTGGTAATCACAGTGCATCGGATGTTTGGATGGAGCATTTGGGAAAGTACGTTAGAATTAACAGCTTTCATGTGTAACTGCTTTGCAAAAATGTTTTGAGACATTTGGAGACGTCTTATGGAGGTCAATACATATACAAATTTGCTTTTTAATCTAAAACACATATTTAATTTTGGAAATCCCACAGTGCAAATTTTTGGAGAATTAGCATCTTAAAAATACTTTTTGCGAAGCCTTCTAACACGGTCATCATTCTCAGTTATGTTAGAATTGCTTTATAAATGAACTTAATAATTATGGCAATTTGGGAATCTCTGAATCCTTTCTACTACTGTTAAAGCTACAGTTCAAGCTGTCGTTTAGAAAAAAAATTCATATGTGAATCAATGCAATGTACACACTGAAAAGTGATTAGTGAAGTTGCTGATCGATCCGTAGATAGCAGGGCTCAAAAAGGTGATGCTGTTTCAGAAGGGGAAGGGGGATGTGACTTTGTAAATGGTTGCTGTAGGAACAACAATGCTTGTTACATTAGAATGCATTAAACATGTCTTTACATTTTTTTTTTTTTTTTTTAAATGCTACAAGTATTTTCTCATAGTACAGAACTGATTTATTAAAAAATAAAAAACACACATGTAGGATATTGCTTGTACTGCAGCTTTAAGTATGCAAGTAGTTCATTCTGTGTATCCTTTATTTATTATGTGTTTTAAAATTAGACATTTTGTCCAAAATGTGCATGGATAATAAACATATTTTTAAAATTAGTGTAGCCGGGATCCCCTTTTTCACCCTTGGTATGGGGGAAGGGGGGGGGGGGGGCGCATAGAGAGAGTCATGCAAGACGCCATGTTCTGATTGGCATCCGTAAGGTCTGACCTAGCCAGAGGTTTGCTTGTGTGCAGACTTCTTTTTGCCAAAGCCCGCCAAGGAGGAGAGTTCTAATTGGAGGGTGGTAGCGAGACATCTGTCCCAGTAGCACCCGCGAAGACCCCGTGATAGGATTGAGCCAATGGGTTGAGTTCTGGAGGAGGAAAAGGAGGTGGTTGCGCGCACGTTGTGTCAGAGCTGGGAGGAGAGGAGACGGAGCTTCGGTGCAGGGGAGGTTTACCGCCCCTGCGTAGACCGCATGCCCCAGGCCAGTTAGGCCCTGAGTCCCAGTAGAGACAAGCCGAGCTCGGGACCGCCATAGCGAGGTTCCAGATTCCCATTAGTACCATACGATCGGTGCTGGACTGTTCTAATTGGTGGAAGGTCTGGGCTCAGACCCCGTTAAGCTACCACGAGTGTCCGGGTGGGATCGCCCTGGATATCCACGTGGGTGTGCGGACGACATCTACTTCGTACGGAGCCTTTGTGAAGATTGAATTGGTACCGGGTATCGGAGTACCCGGCAGGTATTTCTACAAGTGCACCAACGGTACCCTCAATTTCATTCGGGACACTGTGACTGCGCAGTCACACTCTTATATACACATACATCTGACTCACTGTAGGGTGGGAGGACTTATCCCTTGGAGATTGGACACGGGGTGGGATCACCCGGTGGAGGGATACGGGAGGGTTGGCGTCCGCCGTGACGCGAGTAGAGTGTCTCCACTAGGGAGGGCCGTTGATCTGTATATGTATAAGAATATTCCTGCAAGTAAAGTCGATTGGTTAAGTTATTCTGCCGTGTGTTGGTATTTACCGTGTATAAGTCCTGCGAAGACCCACTCCCCCTTTGGCGGGAGCTGTCGCAGGTGGAGGCGCCGCACCCCTTATAATCATTACGCACGTACCCCAGGCTCTCCGTGGCAGAGACTCAGGCCCTGCGAGCCTACAGGTGATACAGCATATCGTAGCGGCCTGCGTTCTATAGGAAGCAGGGCTACATTAGGAAAAAAATAATTAAATTAGCTTGTCAATAAAGATTGATCTTATACATTTAATTTTTAAACCAGTATCAACAAGAGCTATATCTCGGTGACACCAAGGGAAATCCATTAAGAATAGTGCACTCAAATTACTTAGAAGGGCAATCCCTCACAGGGCCAAAGTGTATTAACTGCTGTGACAATTTTAGGGTGGTAAGCTGAGACACGGGGAGCCATGCAAACATGGTGAGCTGAGACATGGGGAGCCATGCAAACATGGTGAGCTGAGACATGGGGAGCCATGCAAACATGGTGAGCTGAGACACGGGGAGCCATGCAAACATGGTAAGTTGAGACACGGGGAGCTATACAAACATGGTGAGCTGAGACACGGGGAGCCATGCAAACATGGTGAGCTGAGACACGGGGAGCCATGCAAACATGGGGAGCTGAGACACGGGGAGCCATACAAACATGGTAAGCTGAGACATGGGGAGGCATGCAAATATGGTGAGCTGAGACATGGGGAGCCATGCAAACATGGTGAGCTGAGACATGGGGAGCCATGCAAACATGGTGAGCTGAGACATGGGGAGCCATGCAAACATGGTAAGCTGAGACACGGGGAGCCATGCAAACATGGTGAGCTGAGACATGGGGAGCCATGCAAACATGGTGAGCTGAGACACGGGGAGCCATGCAAACATGGGGAGCTGAGACACGGGGAGCCATGCAAACATGGTGAGCTGAGACACGGGGAGGCATGCAAATATGGTGAGCTGAGACATGGGGAGCTATGCAAACATGGTGAGCTGAGACATGGGGAGCCATGCAAACATGGGGAGCTGAGACACGGGGAGCCATCCAAACATGGTGAGCTCAGACATGGGGAGCCATGCAAACATGGTGAGCTGAGACATGGGGAGCCATGCAAACATGGTGAGCTGAGACACGGGGAGCCATGCAAACATGGTGAGCTGAGACACGGGGAGCCATGCAAACATGGGGAGCTGAGACACGGGGAGCCATGCAAACATGGTAAGCTGAGACATGGGGAGGCATGCAAATATGGTGAGCTGAGACATGGGGAGCCATGCAAACATGGTGAGCTGAGACACGGGGAGCCATGCAAACATGGTGAGCTGAGACATGGGGAGCCATGCAAACATGGTGAGCTGAGACATGGGGAGCCATGCAAACATGGTGAGCATAGACATGGGGACCCATGCAAACATGGTGAGCTGAGACATGGGGAGCATGCAAACATGGTGAGCTGAGACATGGGGAGCATGCAAACATGGTGAGCTGAGACACGGGGAGCCATGCAAACATGGTGAGCTGAGACATGGGGAGCCATGCAAACATGGTGAGCTGAAACATGGGGAGCATGCAAACATGGTGAGCTGAGACATGGGGAGCATGCAAAAATGGTGAGCTGAGACATGGGGAGCCATGCAAACACGGTGAGCTGAGACATGGGGAGCATGCAAACATGGTGAGCTGAGACATGGGGAGCATGCAAACATGGTGAGCTGAGACATGGGGAGCATGCAAAAATGGTGAGCTGAGACATGGGGAGCCATGCAAACATGGTGAGCAGAGAACATGGGGAGCCATGCAAACATGGTGAGCTGAGACACGGGGAGCCATGCAAACATGGTGAGCTGAGGACACGGGGAGCCATGCAAACATGGTGAGCTGAGACATGGGGAGCCATGCAAACATGGTGAACTGAGACACGGGGAGCCATGCAAACATGGTGAGCTGAGACACGGGGAGCCATGCAAACATGGTGAGCTGAGGACACGGGGAGCCATGCAAACATGGTGAGCTGAGACACGGGGAGCCATGCAAACATGGTGAGCTGAGACATGGGGAGCCATGCAAACATGGTGAGCTGAGACACGAGGAGTCATGCAAACATGGTGAGCTGAGACATGGGGAGCCATGCAAACATGGTGAGCTGAGACATGGGGAGCCATGCAAACATGGTGAGCTGAGACATGGGGAGCCATGCAAACATGGTGAGCTGAGACATGGGGAGCCATACAAACATGGTGAGCTGAGACATGGGGAGCCATGCAAACATGGGGAGCTGAGACATGGGGAGCATGCAAACATGGTGAGCTGAGACACGGGGAGCCATGCAAACATGGTGAGCTGAGACACGGGGAGCCATGCAAACATGGTGAGCTGAGACACGGGGAGCCATGCAAACATGGTGAGCTGAGGACACGGGGAGCCATGCAAACATGGTGAGCTGAGATACGGGGAGCCATGCAAACATGGTGAGCTGAGACACGGGGAGCCATGCAAACATGGTGAGCTGAGACACGGAGAGCCATGCAAACATGGTGAGCAGAGAACAGGGGCAGGTAGGTAGAGGTTTCAATTCCTTTGGCTACTGCCTTTTGTATGAGGTAATTATTTGCTGAATAGTAGTCTGCTCTGTCATATCCCACTCCCTTACCTTTATTGGCTCTCTGATAAGGACAGGACAGGTAAAGGATTTATGTAACGCTTCCTCTAATTGACGTCTTCCCGAATTGTAAGGTGACGCGCATGGGGCAGGAAATGGAGCAAACACATTATTACATTGACGCTAAGAGATGCAAGATGAAGATTATGTCATTTGCGTGCGTTTTGCTCCAAGTTTGCTTTGATTACATCGTTTTTTGGTCTTCTAAAATTACAAAAGCCAAGTAATGAAAAGCTCTTTTTGATTACGTGAAACACTTACTGTAGATCTTTTTTTCTTCCATGTTAGTTCATTACTAACTATTAAGTCTCAATATGCACTGTAAATGTAAATGCAAGTGGGGTGTTTCCATTTTACCTACTGTATGCAAACATTTAGGGCCTCATTCTAGTAGCTTTGAAAAAATCACTGCGAAAACAAATGGTTTGGCAGGACCCTACCTCATGGTCTGACATTTATGTTATCACGGTATTCAGAAAAAATGATCGAACGTCAGAAACGATAAGGTGGGAAAATGCCAATACCGCTCGGGATAGCAGTGTCCACATTCATTTCAGCCTCGGGGACCCCCTGCTTCCCGAGTAACAGGGATCCCCAGTATGGGGTGCCGGTATCTTCTGTGCGTTAAAATCTCCCGGTCACGTTATGCGGGACATTTAAACAATGCAGGGAGATACCGGCACCCTACACTGGGGCCTGTAACTCGGGAAGCAGGGGGTCCCCGAGGCTGAAATTAATGCGGTTCAGCTCCTGTATAAGGAGAGGTATAAATGGCACACCACTGTTTGAAAATAAATACATTGACAAAATATTCACTTTAGGTGCTTACCTCCTGCTGATCCCATCGTCCCAAAGCTGGATCCTATGTAATAATCATGAACAAAAAATAGAAGGAGCACACTGAAGATTTTGGTAGTGTCAAAAGACTTCCAAGTGTATTAATACATCAGAGTCAATATGGTAAAGTTTCTGGACACAAAGTCCCTTCCTCAGACCAAACACCTCATAAGTGGTAAGCGGTTCAGCTCCTGAGACCCCCTGCTTCAATAAATTAAAGACAGCTTCATTACCCTAGCGGCTAGCCGCTAAGGTAATGAAGGGGTTAAGCCAAAGTACCTGGTTTGTTGGGGGAAGAGGGGTGGGGGGGTTAAGGGGGTAGTTGCCCAGCGTGGGTGGTTGGTTGGTTGGTTAGGCCTACCGGGAAGGTTGCGGGAGGAGTTAACCCCTTCACTAACATAGTGGTGGTAACCGCTATAGTAAGGAAGGGGTTAACCCCTCACGCTACCCACTCGAGGCCTTACCACCCACCCTGGGGCAACTCCCCTCTTCACCTACCCCCTCCCAACAAACATTAAAATACAACAAACCTACTACCCAGCCCCTCTACCCCCATCATCTCCTCCCCCACCCCCAACACATACAGTACAATAATGGGCAAAATTCCAATTATCCAGATATGAATAATAGCGAATTTGTCCATTAAAATTAAACATTACTCTGCCAGCATAAAGTAAATTAAAGTTCTACTTATCCCTGCCAGGATGAAGGCCGTCCTCATCTTACTCCTCATCCTCTGCATCCTCCGTGGGCAGCAACATTAAAATAAAAAACTAAATACAGATCACTAACCTCGTAATTACATTAGAGGATAGTAAGCACTATGGTAATTAAGGTGTTAACCCCCTCCCCCAGAACTCACCTAGGAGGCCTAACCACCCTCCCAATGATTGTCGCTTTGGTAAACATGCCCACAATATTGTGGCAGTAACAATTAATGGGTTTATTGGCAAGTGTACTGTTGCCAATATTATTTTATTGTGTATTTCTTTTGTTTTGCAAACAAATGGGCAACTGTGCTATTAGCCATTTGTGGCTACTAGTGCCTTTGCCCATTCGTATGTGTGGTGATGGGGCTAAGGGGGTTGGGCTGGGGCTAGTTGCCCCGGGGAGGGTCGTTAGACATCCCGGGTGGGTATCAGCATGGGGAGGGGGTTAACCCCTCATTTACTGTAGCGGTTACTGACCGCAAAGGTAGTAAGGGTTTAGTGGGCAGTAGTTCGTGTTTTTTTTTTATTTTAATGTTGCTGCCCACGGAGGACATGCAGGATGGTGATGAGGACGAGGGTGGCCTTCATCCTGGCAGGAGTACGTCCAACTTTAATTTACTTTATGCTGGCAGGATAATGTTTTATTTTTAATGGGCAAATTAGCTATTATCCAGATCTGGATAACAGGGATTTTGCCCATTACTGTACTGAACGTGTTTGCGCTGGGTGGGGGTGGTGGTGTTGGGGGTAGATCGGGTGGGTAGTAGGGTGCCCATTCATTGCTATTGGGGTTATCTTTGCTCCCACTGCAAATCAATGGGTGTATTGGCTGGTATTGCTGTTTGCATTGTGTTTTAATGTTTATTGGGCGTAGAGGAGGTGGGTGAAGGTGGTACTAGGCCCGTGGTGGGTGTTTAGGCCTACCGGGTGGGTAGCGGGAAGGGTTAAACACTGTATTACCTTAGCGGTAGTAACCCACGAGACAGGGGAAAAGGGGAAGTGGATGGGGAAGGGAAAATACCCCTGCTCAGCTGTACTAGTAGTGGATACTGTGCTCGTCCCAGGAAATGGTAATGTAGGAACTAGAGAAAAAGAAACTGGTATTGTACGAGCGCTCAAGTATCATAAGTAAAGTAATTTTATTAAAAAAATTTTTTTTTAAGTATAATACTAATAAAGAATAATTTTAATAAAAGTACTTTACTTATGGATGCTTGAGCATTTTCTCTAGTTCTTACCTTAGCGGTAGTAACCGCTAAGGTAATGAAAGGGTTAACTCCTCCCACAACCCTCCCGGTAGGCATAAACACCCACCATGGGCCAAATACCACCTTCACCCACCTCCTCTACCCCCAATAAACCGGGCACCGGTTAGCCGCTAAGGTGATGAAGCTGCCTGTAAATGTATTTGTATCACATAGGATTGAAGCAGTGTGTCTCTGGAGCTGATATTAATGAGGTGCAGCTCCGGAGACTCCCGGCTTCAATCCGATGTGGTCAAAAAAAAAAAAAATTCTTCAAAATCACATCGCGGATCCCGTCTCGCCGCCCATGAGCTGGCGAGATCAGAACCTGTGAGTTGCTTGCGAGTTGCAGCCGCGATGTGCATATTGAAGTTAGCTGAACAGCGTGATCTCAAGAAATGCGAGTATGAGCATTTTTTTAGCTCCTGCATGGTTTGTCTGTGCAGGAACGCTACCGATCGTGGAGAAATACTTCTTGAGCGAGTTTGGCATGTTACCAAAGCTTTCTGTCATTCGAGAAGTGCCATCAATTCTCGATAAGTCACTTATCAAAGCTACTAGAATAGGTCCCTTAATCTGTTAATGCTGTTTTATTATGGGGCTGAATTCTCTATTGTGATGTTTAAGTTATAACCGCATCATTGATAGCTTAGCTCCTCTTCCTTCTTCTTCATGTGATGTATGATGTCAATTTAAGTTTATATATAGCCCTCCCCTTATGTTCTAAAAGCAGGTTCTTCAATATTTCAAGTGGGGTCCTCACTGTAAGTCCTGTATATAAGTTTCTATGTGTTAGTGCTGTGTATTTAGCTAGCTATGTCACTGTTTATTGTTTTCGAGTTAGTAACATGCCCCGTTCATTAGGATCAGGAAGTCTAAGTTTCCAAAAGAAGGATGTAGCCTATGTTCATACTGAAACTCCGCAACTAGACAGTTCTTAGATGCACTGTCCTGTTCTCATCCTGTAGGGTTGCCTATCGTGCAACCTGTAGCTCCCATTGGCCAAATTAGCTAGTCCGATTCTTGCATCACTGTCAACCTGCAAGCTTGTTAGAATGTTTCTCTCCCTCCTCCCTTTCCTATGAGTGATTGATTATAACGACAGCTGCTAAAGAGCTTATTTGTGAGTAAAGATGTGTGGTTAACTCGCAATAATACAGTTTTAATTGATTCTACTGTATTAAACAGCTGTTGACAAGGTTATCTAAGAGTAAGGGGTGTGACTAGTCATACATTATGTCATAGATACAGACAGCTGTAAGGGTTTCTATGAACATGATAATTTGTGATGTTAGCTACAGTATCTGAGACATGTTTTAGTTCGTATTTGAAAGACACTAGTCATACATTATGTCACATAGGCCAAACATGCTAAGACCATATTCAGAGATAACACTCAGAATAGGAAACGCTACATATGTAGTTTTAATCTGTATAAAATACAGCAGAATTTCAGATTAGTTAGCTAGGGAGAAAGGGATAACACGATGAGATGAATCTAACAGAACAGGGCATTTTCCATCAGCGAGAAGTAAGGAATGACAAGGTTGCCATCTTTGGGAACAAATGCAAGAACTTGATATGTATATCCTATATCTGTGCCAAACCTGAATGCTGACATTTTTTATATCTTAAGTTATGATGGTAAATAACATTTTACAAAGCTATTCCAATAAGTCTTTATGCCACTTGTATTTAAGCCACTAAACCTCCTCCGGAAAGGACTGGGACCTACCGGAGGAAGATATCCCTGAAAGTATTATTTGCCACATGTGTAGTGAAAGTCTGTGTGAACAGCTGTTCAATAAAAACATGTTGTAGAAAAGTTCCTGGTTCTTTCCTGCGCTTTTGTCCACGCCCAGCCAGCACTTACCCGTGCACCATCTATATGGCTCAGAGACTGAGCATTTATCATTTTGGACTGATGTGACACCATTCATAGCTGGGGAATGGGGGTTATACATAGTTACATAGTAGATAAGGTTGAAAAAAGACATACAGTATGTCCCTCGAGTTCAGCTTGTGGTAAATTTAGACGTCAGTTACTTATCTTTTATTTGTATTTACAGAATATTTATCCAGAGGATTTAAAAAAAAAAACCCCCCAGTGAAACAATTATCCAATCATGTCTCATAAGAGGACAAATAAAATCCTTCTTGACTCCAATAATGGCAATCAGAATTCTCCCTAGAACAACATCCGTCCCTTGTTTACTTATTTGGTATATCACTGTATACCCTTCCTTTCTAAAAAGATGTCCAATCTTTTTGTAAAGATATCTATTTATCTGCTATCACTGTCTCCATGGGTAATACATGTCATATTTTAACTACTCTTGCTGTAAAGAGCCCTTTCCATTGTTGCTGGTGAAATCTCCTTTCCTCCGACTTTGAGGGATGACCACACTTGTACTGCACTTGGGATGAATACAGTAGTTCTGTGGAAAGCTCCTTGAATTGACCTCTTAGTCCCCTCTTTTCTAATGTAAACAAATCCACAGTAATTTAACGAGTCTCTCCTCATAAGTTTATGAATTTGGTTCCTCTTCTCTGTACTTTTTCTAGTTCCATAATGTCTTTTTTTATGGAGCAGTGCCTATAACTGCACTCCACATTCAAGGTGTGGTCTTACTAATGCTTTATGCAGTGAAATAATTATAAAAGATTTTAGGTAGAGGGCAATAGTGTAAATGCAGTCAAAAGAAAAACAAAAACAGAAACACGCACCAAGGATTAATAAACACTCTAAAATGATTCTAGACCGAAATCAAAAATATCAATAGGTGTACTAGTAATTTATTAATAAAAAGGTCTGAACTCAGACCACAGTTAAAAAACACACACATGCGGTTCCAAGACCGCTTTGCTAGCACAATAAATACACAAATACAAACACATAAAATATATCATGAAAGTAACAAAAAATGGTAGTAACGACAGACTTAGCAGTCTCCAAAGACCGTCAGACTTATGAGTGCACCTAATATTAAACGCTGCTTCTTTGGGATAATTGATCTCCTCCTCTCTTCTGTGATTCTCTCAGAGAAATAAAAAGTAGGGCATAGTATAGCATGTGAAAAGCATTGTTTTACAGATTCGAACCATAGGGCAATTCGCTTAAAACATAACGGGCATTCACTGCCAATGCATATCAAGATCCGTGGTAGAAGCAATGGTGGCTGCCAGCGATGGAGAAGTCTGGACCGTGAGGCTTCAATCACTCCTCGCCTCCAGCATCTGACGTCACGTCAGGCACATGTGGTACACGATTCGTGTCTGCGCTGCAGCTCGGCTTCTGCCTCTCCGTCAGACCAGGCATTGGAAAGTCCTTTGTTACAGGAACAAGACTATTCATGTTTTGCCTAAGTGACTTTCTCAGGAGTCAGTAGTGTAAGTCCTGGTCTCAATGCTTATATAGCATAGTATATGCTTATATAGTTTGCTCGTGCGCAAACTTTTTTATTTATTTATTTATAAAATGTTTTACCAGGAAGTAATACATTGATAGTTACCTCTCGTTTTCACGTGTGTCCTGGGCACAGAGTTAAGATGACAAATAATACATGGTTACAAATACAGTTACATTAGTGAACGGGGTATACATTATATACAAGACATAGCATGCACAGTTAGAGATAATATATATTATAGGCGTATGTAACAGACCAGATTAAAATGTGAGACAGCTTAAGTTTTGAAAGAACATAAACTGGTGATGGATGTGAGAGTCTCTGGCTAGGTTGTTCCAGTTTCAGTTGTTCCAGTTTTGGGGTGCACGGTAAAAGAAGGAGGAACGGACGGCTTCTTTGTTGAGCCTTGGGACCATGAACAGTCTTTTGGAGTCAGATCTCAGATGATAACTGGGGGGCGTCAGATTTTCTGGGAGGGGCTCTTCCCCAAAGCATTTTAATTAAATGCCGGAGGACCACGCGTGCCCTCTGTGTTAATTCCCTTACTTTGTCTCCAGCGGGTTCGGGCGATGTGTCGCCATGGCAACGCGGTGTCAAATGACGCAGCGGCGTCACGGGATGTCACGTTGCCATGGCAATGCAATGTACACCGAATCCATGCCTTTGTTTGCTTTATACCCTTCTCTCCTTTCCACGTGGCAAAAACACAGTTTGAAATGACAATGGTTCGGCTTGGGTATAAGCGATGGATAGAGAGGGGTTTAAATGTTTCATCAAAGTGCCTCAAGCAAATACGCTGTCTGGTTCTAATATAAAGAAGTCGCTACTCCTTTGAAAAATAGCAGTGAGGAATGATGAATGGGATTTGATATAAAACATTTTTGGATAGAAATGATATCTTTATTAGCTAACAGATGTTCAGAAATGCAAGCTTTCAGATCCACGCTGTCCTTCTCTCAGGCACATGCTAATGAGAGTCCTCCTGCTAGCAAGTACTTCATTAAATCAGCAGTCTGCGCTGCAAGCAATTTATTGCACATCATCTTATTTACTTTGCCAGATCTTTCCTGGCCCTTTCCAATGCTGGTTTATTTTTAAAATCTGAGGCTTTATTCAGGAGATACTGTACAAGCGGTCCGCAGAGCCTCGTTAAGCCAGGGAAAATAACCTGATGTTGGCTAAGAGAGAGAGAAAGAGAGAGAGTGTGAGAGAGAGAGAGAGTGTGAGAGGGAGAGAGTGTGAGAGGGAGAGAGTGTGAGAGGGAGAGAGTGTGAGGGAGAGAGAGTGAGAGGGAGAGAGTGTGAGAGGGAAAGAGTGTGAGAGGGAGAGAGTGTGAGAGGGAGAGAGTGTGAGAGGGAGAGAGTGGTAGGGAGAGAGTGTGAGAGGGAGAGAGTGTGAGAGGGAGAGAGTGTGAGAGGGAGAGAGTGTGAGAGGGAGAGAGTGATAGGGAGAGAGTGTGAGAGGGAGAGAGGGAGAGAGTGTGTGAGAGAGAGAGTGTGAGAGGGAGAGAGTGTGAGAGGGAGAGAGTGTGAGAGGGAGAGAGTGTGAGAGGGAGAGAGTGATAGGGAGAGAGTGTGAGAGGGAGAGAGTGTGAGGGAGAGAGGGAGAGAGTGTGAGAGGGAGAGAGTGTGAGAGGGAGAGAGTTTGAGAGGGAGAGAGTGTGAGAGGGAGAGAGTGATAGGGAGAGAGTGTGAGAGGGAGAGAGTGTGAGAGGGAGAGAGGGAGAGAGTGTGAGAGGGAGAGAGTGTGAGAGGGAGAGAGTGATAGGGAGAGAGTGTGAGAGGGAGAGAGTGTGAGAGGGAGAGAGTGTGAGAGGGAGAGAGTGTGAGAGGGAGAGAGGGAGAGAGGGAGAGAGGGAGAGAGGGAGAGAGGGAGAGAGTGTGAGAGGGAGAGAGTGTGAGAGGGAGAGAGTGTGAGAGGGAGAGAGTGTGAGAGGGAGAGAGGGAGAGACGTAGAGAGGGAGAGAGGGAGAGGGGGTGAGAGGGAGAGAGTGTGAGAGGGAGAGAGTGTGAGAGGGAGAGAGTGTGAGAGGGAGAGAGTGTGAGAAGGAGAGAGTGTGAGAGGGAGAGAGTGTGAGAGGGAGAGAGTGTGAGAGAGAGAGTGTGAGAGAGAGTGTGAGAGAGAGAGTGCGAGAGGGAGAGTGCGAGAGGGAGAGTGCGAGAGGGAGAGTGTGAGAGAGAGTGTGAGAGAGAGAGTGTGACAGAGAGAGTGTGAGAGAGAGTGTGTGAGAGTGTTTGAGAGAGAGAGTGTGTGAGAGAGAGAGTGTGAGAGAGAGTGTGAGAGAGAGTGTGAGAGAGAGAGTGTGAGAGAGAGTGTGTGAGTACGAGAGTGTGTGAGTAAGAGAGAGTGTGACAGAGAGTGTGAGAGAGAGTGTGTGAGTAAGAGAGAGTGTGAGTAAGAGAGAGTGTGAGTAAGAGAGAGTGTGAGAGAGAGTGAACGAGAGTGCACGAGAGAGTGCACGAGAGAGTGCACGAGAGAGTGCGAGAGAGAGTGTGTGAGGAAGAGAGAGTGTGACAGAGAGTGTGAGAGAGAGTGTGTGAGTAAGAGAGAGTGTGAGTAAGAGAGAGTGTGCGTGAGAGAGAGTGTGAGTGAGAGAGAGTGAACGAGAGTGTGAGAGATTTTTTTTAGTATAGTGACAAGTGCTATATGTGTCCCCTCAAAAAAAACAAAAAGGAGCACACCTGAGATACCTGGGAGATATGCTAATAGGATATGCAAAGTATATTGTAATGGCTCCTATTAGCATATCTTCCAGGTGTTTGGCAACATGTTTTGTATTGATTTATATATGTTTCGCACATATGGTCCAATATGAAAGGATTCTCTCTTTTCTGGAGCACCGTACCAATCTTTTATTAAATAGGGCCCATAATCTTTACATGTATAGTACTTGTGATTACCAACTTTCTGCCAAAAAACATAGTCAGAAAGCACCATATCACAGGAGTCAGGTATGGCACGTTTGTGTATTGGTACCAAAACAATGTTATATATGTTGAATAGGCATTTTGGTTATACTGTACTACAACGAACAGAGAGAAGAAACCTAGTTCGGGCACTCAATACATCTGATGGGTGAAGGGTGAGAAAATTAAAACAAACTTCAATAAACCACTTTTAAAATAATGGGGAGTAAAACGAGTATTAAACGCTTGGATCCTGAATTATGAACATGCTATGCAACGTTCTGGATCAACAATAGAGATGACAAGGGCACTCTAAAGGAGTGTCTTGCAATCAGGACAGGTGGATATTGAACCACCTGTGAGAGTAACCAGAGGTGTGAAACTCAACTGTCGTTGTAAGTATAAGTGCACAGAGCCTGAATACACAGTGAAGCAACGGCCACAGAGACTGACCCTAGCCAGGTCTGCCAGTAGCCAAGAACAATAATCGTGGTACTGCGACACCGATGACTAGCTAGGTAAGTACTACAAGGAGTAGAACAAGTGGTGGTAAAAAATAATGTTGCTGTATGGTGTAAACAGTAGAGTCAGGGTCTTGAAATCAAGCCCAGTTCACCTGGATAGATGATACATCCTAGGTGTATTAGAACTGGATGTGTAGGGGTCTATGTTATCCCCAGCCAGATGAATTTGGCAAATGTATAGCACTTGTACAGACACTAACTACACTGGTAGAGAAGGCAGGCACAACTCAGTATATGGTTTGCCTGTCACCCCCACACATAGAATATACCTGTAGTATATAAATATTTAACTCAGTACAAAACTCAGTAGGTGAGTGGTAACTGTAGGATAAACGGCACTGACCCGACACCTGCTCTGTTAATCAGAGCTGGTCAATAAAGGGTCAGTGCTAGTGAGAGGGTAGATCAATAGTAACACATAAGTAAGGTGCACAGATGTGCACCTACCTTGCACAGTGTAGGCAGAATGAGTAACAGACTGCTGGTTAAAATGCTCCTTTGGATAATCCAATGTAGAAGCCACTTAATAGTTAGCACGCTGCAGATGCTGGTAGACAGTGCCGCCAGCTGACTCGCGTGTATGCGTCTGAGTCATGCGCGTGCACCCGTATGCCGACGTGCGCATTTTGCGTAACAATGCTTCCTCAAGGCAAGTAAGCGGGGGAGGGACCCACCAGCTAGGTGAGTACCTTTATAACCCTTGTGTTTATGCAAATCTCGTCCCAATAACTCTGTACCGCCCACTGTGCATTATGTCAGAGAGTCTCTGACTGCACGGCCGATGCAGGCATCGGGGGCAAGTATACCTCACAGATTGTAGAGAGCAGTGCCAGCAATGCTGGTATAAGTACCAGACTGTTAGCTGATGCTATGAATATATATTACAGGCACTGGAGACCTACTTCATGTCCCTAATAAAGTGTGGGTGAGTAATGGTAAATGGTAAAGTGTGGTGTGACACTGCATGGTGATATGCACACATAAGACCACCCTTGGTAGAATGAATAAATGATAAAGTAGCATACAGTAAAATACAGTTATCCAAGGGTCTTGTCCTAATCCAAATGCTGGAAACCAGGGTAGGGGAAAACCTAGCTCTCAGGGATAGTGGACAGATCATTACAGATCATTGCAGAGAAAGTCATGGGATGTCAAATAAAAGGTGAATACATGAACCCTTCGTTCAGTTCTCTAGGTGATAGAGTCCCTAGGGTGTATATCCACCTTGCTTCTTTCCTTAAAAGGTCCATGTCCCAATTACCCTTCCGGATACCAGGTGAGTATTTATCAATGCCAATAAACTTGATGGAGTCAGTATTCCCATTCTGGCAGATGTTAACATGCCGAGATACAGGGGTGTCACTTTTATTCCTGATGGTGCCCAGGTGCTCAAGAATCCTCAATTTCAATTCTCTCCTGGTCTTCCCCACATACTTTTTGCCACATACACAGACCCCCAGGTAGATAACCCCTATGCTGACGCAGTTGATAAATTTCCGTATATTATACGATTTTGTATCGTTATGGTTGGAAAATGTCTTGGTCACCTTGATATTTCTACAGGCTTTGCATCTCTGGCACATGAAAGTACCAAGTGGTTTGGGTGTGAGCCAATTGCTCACTTGGGGTTCGGTGTAGTGGCTATGTACGAGGGAATCCCGAAGGTTCCTTGCCCTGCGGCTCACCATCGACGGGTAACTGCACAGTGCCCCTTGAATGTCTGGATCTGATGTCAATATGTGCCAGTGGCGTTGGAATATACTCCTAGCCTGATGCCATTGGCTGTTGTACCCACCAATAAATCGTATGATTTTTTTTTCTATTTGTGGTGTCTTTTGTTTCGAGAGGTCGGCACGGGGTGTAAATTTAGCTCTTTTGTATGCCCTCCTGACCACCTTTTTGCTATACCCACAGTCAATAAATCTATTTGTCATCAATATTGCCTGTTTTTCAAATTCTCCATTCTCACTGCAGTTGCGTTTTAACCGCAGGAATTGGCCTACTGGATAGCCTTGCACCAGTGCCCTGGGATGATGACTGCCAGCCTGAAGTAGGCTGTTGGTGGCTGTGGGTTTTCTGAAAATGGTGGTACTGAGTTCACCGTTTTCTCCTCTTGATACTCTGATATCTAAAAAGCAAATGCTATTTGGATTGAAATCCAGAGTAAGCTTCAGATTCAGAGTATTCTTATTCAGAGTCTGAATTAATTTTTTGAGCTTCTCTCGACTGAGCCTAACAAGAGCAAGAACACATCATCGTTGTATCTTGTCCACAGTTCAACGTGGCTCGTGTATCCTTCCAAAAGCTCAGAGAAAACTATTTCCGACTCCCACCACCCCAGATACAGTTTGGCATATGAGGGCGCACACTTTGTCCCCATTGCCGTACCCTGTATCTGGTGGTAGTACTTGTTGTTGAATAGGAAATAGTTGTTCGTCAGTACGAACTCTAGGAGACGCAGAACAAAAGTATTGAGAGTTGCATGCCATTGACCTCTTGTGGATAGAAAATGTGATACTGCTTCCAAGCCTGATTTGTGCTGTATATTAGTGTAGAGGCCCTCCACATCAAGGCTAACCAGCAGGGTGTCTTCCGTAATGAATACACCCTCTATTTTATTGAGGTTGTATTTGGTGTCCTTGACATAAGAGGGTAAAGTGGCTACGAAGGGCCGCAGGACCTTATCGATATATGAGCTAGCATTCTCAGTGAGACTGCCTATTCCCGAAACGATAGGTCTCCCCTGGGGAGGAAGTCTATTCTTATGAATCTTGGGAAGACTATAAAAAGTGGCTATTCTTGGTGTCTTATTCATAATATATTGAAACTCTTGTTTGGAGATTACCTTGTTTGTAAGCCCCTCGTTGAGGATGATCATAAATGTCTTACTGTACTTGACAGTGGGGTCATTCTCTAAGACTTCATAGCAGGTCATGTCCGATAAGAGCCTGCGATTTTCTGCCTTGCAGTCATCCCTATTCATAACGACTAGATTTCTTCCCTTGTCAGATGGCTTAATGACAATTTCATTGTTATTCTCAAGCTCCATGAGTGCAATACCTTCCTGAGAGCTAAGGTTACGCAGATGTTTGGTCTTAGGGAGGCCCTCAATGTCCCTAGTAACGAGATCTACAAAAACCTCAATGTGATTGAAAATATCACCAAAAGGGATAAATTTAGACTTTGGTCTCAGGTCAGTGTAAGGGCCCTCTCCTTGGATCCTATTTGTATCCTCTAGGAGGTCTTCCAGCAGATTAACATTAGCAATCTCCAGAGGGTCCCTACCATCTGCTTTCAGCCTATCTTCAATACGTTTAAAGAATTTGTGGAGTTTTAGTTTGCGTGCGAATAGATTGACATCTTTTATCCATTCAAAAGTGTCCATATTTGTTGTGGGAGAGATGGAGAGGCCTCTTGCTAAAACACTGAGATGGTTCTCGTTAAGTGTAAAGCTGGACAGATGAACAATTCTGGATTTATCGGTGTGTTCTCTCCCCCCTTTGTTGGACAGTGTGTCTCGATTCCTTAAGACCCATACCTTTTCCCCTTCTTGTCTTCCTCCTCCTCTCCCCTGGTTCCTAGTGGTGCCATACTGGGGTCTAAAAAATGAGGTGCAGGTTGGGAAAAGGGTACGTTCTCTTGGCCCTGGACTAAAACTTCTTCTTCGCTATCTGACTTCTCCCACTCTGTTGATGACTCTTGATTAGGGTTATGTTGTTTTTTTGCCCTACCTTTGTTGGTAAATTTATAGCGAAAGATTTTACCCTCAGCGAAATCCTTTTTATCCCTGGCGTACTTTGTTCTTTTACGGTCTTTCAGATCTGAAGTAAACTTATCTATGTTTTCTTTGAGCTTGCCTTCTAATTCTATAAATCTGTCATCTGACTTCCAGGTAGTGATGTCAGTGTGTTGGGTCCCTAGGTCTTTAGTAATGACCTCTAGGTTCTTTTCCTGGTGATCAACTAAACGGTCTGTACTATATTGTACTATACCTGTTGTATTTCATTCAAACTTAACATTACTACTACAAAACATAATGTTACTGTCTTCTATTCATGTTCATCCAGGCTGCCGACAGCTTTCCTGTGTTTTTGAGTGGAGGGGGAAGGAGGTCTTTGTTCGGTGCTGACAAGCTGTTCATAAGAGAGGGGGGAAGGAGGGTCCATGCCCTAACTATCCTCTCCCCATAGTCAGTGGCCCTGAAAGCCTCCCCCATCTCCCCCCCCTCTCTCTCACTTTCTCCATACCGTATTAAAAGCCTTTGCAAAATCTAAGTATGCAACTGTATTGCCCTTGTGTAAATTCCTACTTACCCCCTAAAGGAAACTAATAAGGTTAGTTTGGCATGACCTACCCCTAATTAATCCATGCTGACTATTAATAATAGTTTTGTTATCCAATAGGAACTCTTGAATATTATCCTTTAATAAACCTTCAAGTAGCTAGACACTATTGATGTCAGGCTTTCAGGTTTGTAATTCCCTGGCTGTGATCTAGTTACCTTATAAGTATAGTTACCATATTTGCTTTATTCCAATCTTGTGGACATGGAGTCCTTGAATATTAACTATAACAGTCTGGGTATTACTAAACTTAGCTCCTTACGAATCATTGGATACATGCCATCGGGGTCATTTTAGCAAGCCACCTTTGCACTTGTTCCTCTGTTAAACTAATGTTAGTTAATGTAGTGTTTGTGGCTTCCTCCTGTTGCAATATTTTTGCAATTGACTCCTCCTTGGTATATACAGATACAAATAGCTTGTTTAATTAATAACGCCTTCTCCTTATCCTTAATAATTAGCCTGACCATCTCACACTAAAAGGGTACTAAGTAAGGTTGATCTTACTTTCTATTGCAATCCTTTTCCCGTTTTCGATTTTTTTTCTAATTTGATTGACCTTTTGCAACTTTTGTAAAATTACTTATAATTCTGATACGTTCCTTCTTGCTTCAACAATCTAAATTCCTGCCTTTGCCTTTCCAGTTTCCCCTTACCTGTTTATTTAGTCACATTGGTTTTGGCTTGTTTATTTTATATTTATTACACGTCTATAAACTGATAAATGAATTTATGTAATAATATTTTAGACTGCACATTTATCTTCCGGATTTTTTCCTGTAAGAACGTCTTGCCAATTTTTCGCTTGTAGATTCTTCCTTAGCATATTAAAATCTGTCTTTCTAAAATTCAGTCTTTTTTGATCCCATATAATATGGTTTCTGGGGGGAGGAGAAGTGTCCTGGGCCCTAGCTCTCCTCAGCTGTGGGGCCCTCCCTAGTGAACGTGCCTCTCCCCCAAGTTTACCAGCCAGCCAATGTCGGAAGTTCGGCCCACCCAGAAAATCAGGCCCAACTTCTGTATCTGGCCACGTGGGCCTGGCTCTCCCCCACCACTGACCCCTTCTTGACAAGAAGGACTGCCATCCAGGTAATAATCTTAAAGGGGGGGGCGGAGAAATGAAAAGGGGGAGAAATACAATGGGGGTTAGGTGGGGAGAAATATAATGGAGGATGTGGTGGGGAGGAGTGAGAGAGAGGGAGGAGGGAGTAAGAGACAGGGAGGTGGAACAAGATGGAAAGAGTGAGTGGGGATGAGAAATACATGGAGGAGAGAGAGAGAGAGAGAGAGAGAGAGAGAGAGAGAGAGAGAGAGAGAGAGAGAGAGAGAGAGAGAGAGAGAGAGAGAGAGAGAGAGAGAGAGAGAGAGAGAGAGAGAGAGAGAGAGAGAGAGAGAGAGAGAGAGAGATGGGAGACAGAGATGGGTAGGGAGTGGGAGATAGGGGAGGGAGAGGGAGATATGAGGGAAGGAGAGGGAGAGATGGGGAAGGAGAGGGAGAGAGAGATAGGGGAGGGAGAGCAAGGGAGAGATAAGGTGGATAGAAATAGATGGGCTAGTGAGAGAAAATGGGAGTAAGAAAGAGAGATGGGTGGTGAGAAAGAGGGGAGAGTGAAAGAGGGGGTGAGAAATAGAGGGGGAGGTGAGAGTGAGAGAGAGTTGAGAGTGTAAGAGAGAGGGGGGACAGGGCTAATAAGTCTAAAATCTAAAGTCAAAAGTGTAGACTTCTGTACTAGAAAAGTAGGTTTTTTTTGCTCTGTAGTTCTGCATTTTCATTAATGCCAAAATATTCCATATCAGCAGCAATGTGCTTACACTGACAAGGAACCTGACATGCTTAACAAGCAATAAATTAGGAGTTTAAGATGTATTGACTAAGTATGCCTATGTTTAAAAGTGTCTCCCAATAGTGAACAGATTCGTTTGAAATGATGGATTAAAATTCAATAAAGAGTTCCCAGTAAGTATGGTGGCATGCAAATATAATGAAAACATTTTAGAATGAATATTAGTTTCTTGCTGAAAACAAGTTTTACTTTTTTTTTTTTTTTAGAAATTACTTTACAGGTAATATAATCTCAAACTTTAAATGTATATATTATTTTATGCACAAGATTATTAAATAACTTTGCTTTGTCATAATAACAGTAACTGAAAAAGTAGGTTAATGAAGCTTTCCCATTTTAACATAATAAAGTTAGAAAGGGTGAAAGTTATCACTTTTTTGAGATATTGTTTGAGATATTTCTCAGTTTGAGATTTTGGGGATTAAATGGAGCTTTGAATGTACAGATAGGAGTGTGGAAGCCTTTGCAGAGATAGGGGGATGTTAGGCTTACTGTAGTTCCTTTGCTATGCAGATACTATGAGCATGGCCGGATTGATGGCGGTTTCATTGGTGCCATCGCACCACGGTTACAGAGGCCCCGTGCTTTTCCCCACAGCAATTAAACTGATTGACGGAAGAGAGCGCAGAGCCTCTGTAACTGTCTCTTACCTTGTGCGGCGGCATCTCCTACTGCAGGGTCCCGTAACTGGCATTGCGTTGCCATGACAACGTGACGTAGTGATACCAATAGGATTGGGGTTCATCCTATTGGTTGTAGAAAAACCATGTGATGCCAGCCATTGTTTTAAAGAGGATGTGACATCAAGGGATGACGTCACATCCTTTAAAAAACTGGAAGTTGTCTGGCATCACATGGTTTACTACAACCAATAGGATGACCCCAAATCCTACTGGTTCCAGTACCATGCGATGCCAGCCATTCTGGTTTTGGTGATGTCATCTTAAAGGGAAAGGAAGCTGAGCCTTTCGGATTGGCTGGCTTCACTCCCTTTTGATGACATCACATTCTAAGAAAAAAAAACTGTCACATGGTTATCCCAGCCAATCAGATGGCTGGGAACCATTTGTCAGTCAAATGTGACGTCACAGGCTGTATAAAAGCCTGTGCAGCCTCATTTGAAGGTAAGAAGCTGAATGAGCAACATCTCCCAATTGAATTGACAGATGAAGTACAGCCATTAGTTTGTATTTTTGTATTGTACTGTTGCTGATAACGGAGGACAAGGGTGGTGATGAGGACAGCCTTCATCCTGGCATGGGTAAGTGCAAGTTATATTTACTTTATACTGGCTGGGTAATGTTTTATTTTAAATGGGCAAATGCACTATTATCCATATCTGGATAATAGTAATTTTGCCTATTACTGTACTGTATGTGTTAGGGGGGTTGCTGGGGGTACAGGGAGTGGGGTGTTGTATTGGCTAGTAGGTAGTAGGTATTTTAATGTTTATTGTGTGTAGAGGGATTGAGTGAAAGGGGTAGTTGTCACAGGGTGGGTGGCAGGCCTCGTGGGTAGTGGGAGGGGTTACCCTTTCATTACCATAGTAGTTTCTACCGCTAAGGTAATGAAGGGGTTAACCCCCCACTACCCACCCAAGAGGCATAACCACCCACCCTGGGGCTATTACCCCCTTCATTCATCCCCTCTGCCCCCAATAGACCTGGTACTCTTCCTTAACCCCTTCATTGCCTTAGCGGTTTGCCGCTAAGGTAATAAAGCTGCTTAAATTTTATTTTTATTCATAGTGGGTGTAAGCAGGGGGTCTCCTCAGCTGAACCAAGTTGATTTCACTCTCGGGGACCCCTTGCTTCCCGAGATACAGGCCCCAGTATGGGGTGCCGGTATCCCCGCAATGTTAAAATGCTCTGTGTCACGTGACGGGAGGCCTTTAACATTGCGGTGATACCGGCACCTGCACAGATGTAGCAAGACTTACTGTTTTCAGTACCATGGCAATGCACGAGATTCATTCTGTGGGAACAGAACCACCGAACTCCATTAACTCAGGGCTCCAAGTGGTCTGCTAGAAAATTGATAACGGATGTCAGGTTGCCTGAGCTTAACAGTGCACCACAATGCAAATTAAATGCAAAAACATTAGATCTCGTCACTTTATGCTATACGTCATCACGTAAGAGTGTCCATTCGTCATCATGTGAAGACACAGTCAGCAGATCAGCTGTGTAGCTTTGTAGCTTTCACGGATCCAAGTGCTTTGAGTCCAGGGCCCTGGTGCACCGGGTTCTAGCAGAATCACATAAACTGACCTTCCTACATTAGCTCTCACTGGGTATCGTGGAGCCTACTTTTACTTTTTTAATCGTAAGTCTATGCTATATGTTTGTGTGTTTTTCATTACAATTACTTGCCATCCATTCACTTCTGGTGCGCTGTGTCTTTTGCGATAGAGATATATAGTGTTAGTAGGTGGGCATTTTGGTTTATTGTCGATGACTCACTTAACGGGGCCATTTGTTTTTAAAAGTCACAACTAGAAACCCTACTAACACATACAGATCGTGTTAGTTTACTGAAAATTCACAAATCTGAGTTTCCAATAAAAAAAAAAGATTGTTGAATTCAAAGTGCTGCAGCTCTTAAATAATTATCATCCCTTTTCTCATTGTTCTGATAAAGGAATGAATATTCCATCAATAAATGTCAAAAGCAGAAAACAGAACGCCTTATTGGTTACTTTCCAGTTTCTCCCCTTCAAGTTTCCAGATGTTTCGAGCCATTCATGTCAGTCTTGGGAGAAATATGTTTAAGTGTCTACGATTGTTACTTCTGTTTGTAATTTTTATGAGGTTCTGTTACAGGTGGAATCAGCTTTGTCAGTAGGCAACAGAATCCAGATACAGCATGTCAAATTGCCTCAGTGTCAAGTTGTCCGCCGCACGCAAGGACTGTTCTATTTTCTTTCATCATGAAGATGGATGTTGATTTAAATATTCCCCTAAATCTGATGCCAGCATCGGCATTAAACGTCTTTTTCAAATTATTCATTAAATTCTACCAGATTGTATTGTGTAACATCATATTATACCATACTTTGTTTTAACGTGGACTGACAACGAAGAGGGTTCTTCCGTGCAAGGGGGGGAGGATGTGAAAAAGGTTGGAGGAGATTTTATGCTAGGCGGCAGGGGGGAGGGACAAGCAAAGGGTAGTGGAGTAGAAGTCATGGCAGGGGTGGCTTTAGGATTATTGGGGCATTGGGACCCCCCTGGAGGTTTGAATTTGATGACCTATAAACAACTTAGCAAGTCGAGCATTTCTGATTTAAATTTCTCTTTACTCTGTCGATACATCTTTCCATCCCTTTTCAAGGTTATCATCACCCATTTTTTGCCAAAGATTTAACATCAAATATGAATCCATACTTGTCCTTAAACTGCACCATGTGTTTAAATCTGTCATCTAGTTTGGCATTTGTTTCATCCACCAAAACATTAAAGAATTCAATGTCAAATTTGTCTTTTGGGTCATGGGAGACAAAATCACATTAAATGGGAACAAAACTCATCATATATATTAATGTTTTCTCTAGTGTATTGTATACTATTCTTTCAGTATACATTTTAAAAAATCCACAACTTATATAGGTTATTTTGGAGATATGAGTGCACCCATAAACACAAATCCTACCAACAAAATTGTTATAAAAGGTTTTGTTAGGTGGTAGTTAAAACCCATATTAATTTCTTTCCCCAATAAAACATTTGCTAAATTTCGGTTCCCCAGTTTGCCCTTACCTAAAGCCACTTCATAGAGGTGGGGGGGGGGGGGGGGGTGGGAGTTTGGCAAGCAGGGGGGAACCCATATTTAATAAAGATAATACTACTAGTAAACATCTAAAGACTAAATTCAATTGGAGTAGAAAGGCAGGGGCAGATAAGTTTTTTTTACCAGTCTGTGCTATTGTTATCTTAAGTGTATGTTTGCAATGCAAGAAAAAGAAAAGGGGTTTGCTGCACTCAACAATGAAAATATACATACAGTTTACCGGTGCTGCTGGTGAAGAAGTACCTGTCAGGTATATTCAAAGGCAATGCTCAGGAAAAGAAGGATCCAACGCACTACGGTTTTCTAAATAAAGCTAATTTATTGTGCCACACAACGTTTCGAACAATAGGTCTTTCTCAAGTGACTAGGCATGAAACAACTGAGGATACGCCCAGCATATATACCCCCAACCAAAGACAAAACAACAGGTGAAAACAGGTAAAAAATCACCCCAGCTGACCCCAATCCGTCTCCCCTGGGTCAGCTGGGGTGATTTTTTTACCTCTGGGAGCCTGGGGTGTTTCCTGAAACGATGCTTACAGCGCCTCCACCTGTGCAGGGATTCTAGTGTGTAGAATAACCCCTGACACAGGAAACACATACAGTAACCCCATACACAGTGTATAGGTAAAACAGTTTACTGTAAATGCAAAACAGAACAATAACATTAGCAACGGTGTCACTATGTAACACTAATAGTACAACTGCCCGTTCGCCTCGCAGGGCCTTCACCCCACACCTTATTCTTGCACCAACACCGTGTACCCAGAGTCCTACAACCCCAACCAAGTGTGGAACAGCGCTACCTGCTAAGATGAAGTGTATAGTTGGTGCACGTGTAGGGAGGATGGTGGTACCAGCTGGGTGTATCCACACCCGGCGCGCAGATGCTGTACTTGGATGATGGATCCGAAAGCATTATCCACAATGTCGCCTCCGCTACCTGGGGTGACGTCCCACCAGACGGTCCCACTATGAAGATAGTCTCTATCTTGAGTGATGGTCTGAGTCCAGACACGATGATCAGGGCCGCACAGCAGGTGAACTGTGTCCCTGAACTCAACAAATAACTAAAGGGGTAGGGTCCCTACCTAGGGCCTGTCCCTATTGCAACCACAATCTGGGTTATGGATAGGATTCTATCTGGGGCCTGGGGGGTATCCTGGCTTAGTGCAGGGGCTACTGCTCCCTGCACACACCCTTCCCTAACCTGCTCCCAGCTCTGACTCACTCCTGTCTCTCAGCGCTTGAGATGTATCTAATTGCAGCAGGAGAATCTGTAAGCCCTTTTGGCTGTCTGGCTGCATGTGATAGGGATCATAGGGCAGTACCCATAGGCTTCTGGGTATTGTAGTCCCCCCAGGACCTCTTTAGTATTGGGGCCGCGTGCACGACCTGTACTGCACATGCGTGAGTCTGTAATAGCCGCCACGGGCTCTGTCTGCGCATGCGCAAACTGGGGATGTCCCTGCACTACGTAGCGCCTCTCCTGCCACTTCTCACTCTCTGTAATGGCCGCCGCAACTCTGCTGCACATGCGCAAGCCTCCGCGCATGCGCAAACACGGCCAAGATGGCGGCGCCCTGCAAATGGATCCGCCGACCAGCCCGTCGCCACCCGCATCGCCCCATAGCATGTAGTGTATGTTTTTGTGTTGCATTGCCCCAGGGGTGATGCTCAAGGGGTTATTATAATGTTATGCACAAACTAAGACATAGGCCCTTATTCTATAAACTGAGATAGTAGTGATCCGGCGCTATAGCACAACATTTTCCATTGAAGTCAATAGGGCTTTCTGTTCTGTAAGGGCCATAATCTACATGACAACGTAACGTATCGTACTACTTTGGTTCATTGCCTATCAAATATAACATGTGGCTTGCAAAGAATTATTAGGCCGCGTTCAGGGTAAGAACTACAGCCGCGCGCTTCCGTGCGCGCATCCGCAGCGTGCTCCTGCAGCCCAGCAATCTGTGCCTTGGCTGCAGGAGTTGGGTCGTGGCGTTTGGGGGCATGGCGGTGGCGTGGCTAATGTGTCACGGAGCTGGTTCACTGAACCAGCTCACGTGACGCGACTGCAGCCGCAAAAAAAACAATTTCGGTTGCGGCGGCAAAATGTAGCAGCATCAACGCTGTACTTTGCCGCCGGGTGTAGTTTTCAGTTTGAAAACTCCCACCGGACAACCCGAAATTGTGACGAGCGTGCGCGCACACTTAAACGCGCGCACGACGCGTATTAGTCACCCTGAGCTCAGCCTTAGGCCTCGTCCAGGGTGAGAGCGCGCTTGAGCGCCGTGACGTCAGATGCTAATATTGCCCGGGCGATTCTTGGCCAGCTAGTTGCGCGCATGGAGGGGCATGCCGGGGGCGTGCCAATGACATCACGTGAGCAGTTCACCCTCATTGGCTGAACCATGCACGTGACCAGGGCAAGCACGACAAACACAAAAAAATTGTCTCGTTAAGCAGCTGAGCGCGGAGCGCTCACGGGTTCAGCTTTACCCTTGATGCAGCCTTACAGTACCATCCCAGACTTACCGTGTAGCAGCCTGACCTGTGGTGGTACATCCCTGCTATCTCTACCTCTAGCTGGTACAAAACAGGCGCATACAAGGGAACTTATCAACAAATACCAACGTTTTCAAAGAAATAGAAGGGGAAATGGATTACAAGAGGATGAAATAACAAACATTCAACAATAGCTTTATGAGTTATAAATGTGTTATTTGCAATTACCTATGTTAGGTTAAGCTGGTCTTTCCTGAGCTTTCAGTGAATGTCCAGTGTTGCTAAACGTCTATGCCATCTGCCACCGCTGGAGATCACTAGACATCTAGCTACAGAATCCAGGGCCGGGTTCCTCTGCCTACAATGACCCACCTGCCTAGACTTCCTCAGTCGTCGTAGGGCCTCTCTTCAAGCGGTGTCCATTTCTGGGGCATCAGGGGAAACCCTTCTGGTGTCGGTCTGGGCTAGGATAAATAAAATTGCATTTCTTATGCAGATCCTTAAACTTCTTAAGGTAAAGAATAATGTATTCTCTCGGGTACTGGAGAGGCTCTCAGCATTGAAAACATATCATTTTTACTGTATATTTGTTTTAGATTAAATGTCTGTGTATATGTTTTTTAGGGAAAACATCATAGTTCATGTATTTCTCCTGACTGGTCTAATATTCTCAAACCAAGGACACTACAAATACAACAGAGTATATATTGAAATAAAGGGGTTTTATCAAAGTTTTACTTTACTATTGTTTGTTTAGGAGCATGAAATTATCCAGTTTTGCATGGTTTCTTCACATTGAAAACAATAAATCTGATATTACAACTTTGATAGAGATCACCAATAGAGTAGAAGAAATTCCACCAAAGTGTCAATGAATCAATGCTTCAACCCAACTGGGTCCTCATCAGAAATAGTGGGAAATACATTGTGATGGTTATAAATTAGTAATAGCTTACCATTGTAAGTCTTTCCAGCATATCAGCAAAAATATAACTATTTGTGCGATATTATGACCAGTTCTTGTGTGATTAATAAATGTAAAGTACAAATGTAATGTAACAAGGGTTATATCTCCTGATGGAGCTTTATGGTGGGATATTTTGTGATATTCCTTGCTATAAATGCCATTGAACCTTATAGAAACTATGTGATATTCTGAATCATAACGCAATATTCCGCGTTATCAATAACAAAAAAAAAACAGATACCCTCCATTTCCAGTATAATGTATAAAAAAAAAAGTTACATCAGAATACTATGGAGCCATGCTAGAGACATCTCTCATGTTACTAGAGATAACATCGCACCAACGCAACTCGGAGAAAAATACATTATTAGAATAACTAGGCAACTATTAGCTAGGCAAGTCTTGGGTCAAAAGCCAATATGAAAGCTTCAGAACCACCTAATGATATCACAATGTGTCTATAGGAGCAGGTAAAATGTCATTATTTGGAATTTTAAAAACATATATTTGGCAATTTCATGACATAATGACCTACTGTACTATAAATAGCAGTGTTCTGCCATAAGACCCCTTCTGGCTCTGGAAGACACGTTAGAGCCGATTGGCTGGATGGGTGTTTTTCACTGTGTCTTTAGCACCAGAATGGGCCTTATGCTAAATAAAACCCGACATGCATAATATGTATGCAATGAAGAATTCTGACACACTTCCTGACTCCTTCTGCTTCTTTCTTGTGAAGCTTGCATTGAAACGGAATAATGCACACTATGACCCAAACATATTAAACCATTCAAAGCCTTAGCACACCTTAAGTCTCATTCACATGAATAGGACCTTAAGGTGCGCTCAGGCTTTGCATTGTATCTGAGCCTGTATGCCATGAGTTCACTGTACACATGAAAAAACCTGACTGATATATCATGATGTGTTGTGCCATTTTCTGTGCAAGCGTTACCAACTGCTAATGCTGTACTTATCATGGGTTGGATGACCTATGGGGAAATAACATAACACCATTAAGTCGTTCAAGTTTGACAATGTGTAACTTGATTTCTCACTGACATTCCAAACCTCAGTTATGACTTCATTCTGTAGTTCTCTGACAGGTCAAACAAGTATTCATTCGAAAAAGAAAAAAAGCTCTTCCACAGCTTAGCTTCTTGGTAAAAATGCAGGTTTTTATATTTTACGTTAAGAACTTTTGGCCACTAATGTGAGAGGAAAGACGTTGACCAAGTAGAGGACAGTTTCAGGTTTTATTTAAAATGTCCTGTATAACCCCGCCAGTGCCCAGGGCAAAAGACACTAGTTGCAATGAGTTGCTGGCTATTCAGTACTGGTGCATAAAATGTGTCTGTACGGAAACAAATCACAGAACTTTTACATTAAGTTGTCCCTCTTTGAAACAAATGTAACATGGTATGTCCATAAGTGCCTCTCTTTCCCCCACTGTGTATCTGTGATGTATGTCCCTAGTAAGTTCAGGGCCTTCATGGGTTAATCTATGGGCCCTTGACCCCCCTTTTTGCCCACTTGTCAGTGATGGAATTAAGGTAGTGACTCGTGGCCTGTGTAAGCCTATCAGTGATGGGTACAGTCCATGAGCCCGCCCCTTCCTCAAGCTAGTGAGTGGGTGTTGCAAAGTTAGAGCATTCTTGCTCTGCCTTCCAAGGTGAGAGCATGGGCTGTCAGCCACTCCCATTGCGTGGATGAGCTGGCCCACCTTAGGACTGAGGGTCATCAAGACTCAAGGCCCTATACTATCATGGCAGCCCCCTCCTGAAGTCCTGGGTCATTGGACCCTAACATCTATGCTGTAAGAAGAGCTGTGCAGCATGTCCAATAAAGCTACTTGTTCACCATACCTCTGCCTGGGTGTCGGTTCCTTGGCAGGAGGAGTAGGGAGTGCTGTGAGGGAGCTGACATCCTACATCCTAGGGTCCCATCATAGCTGGAGGCGCTCAAACCATGAGCAAGAACCTAGAGACCCCAAAAGCCTGTCATGTTGCCCCTTACCACCGCGGCAGACTCAGCTCTCCTGAACCAGCAGGTACGCCTCAGCACCACACTGGAGAGTAATTCAGTCCTTCTCCCAGAGGAGGAGGGGGGAGGGGGAAACATGGGTTACACAAACAAATAAATAAACAAACAGGCAAATAAAAACAAAAACTTTACATTTGAAAAAACGATATGTGCAAAATTGGTGATTATGTTGTATTATTGCACTGAAGGCGTCCCTTATATTTGCAGATATTTCAGAAAGACCTTTAGATCTTATATTAACCAGCATGCAGTATGTACAGTACTGTGTCTAATTTTTAACAGAAAGTCTGACTCTAAACCAATGTTCAAGGAGCTGACTGTCTCATTCTTTTCCCTTACAACCAATGGAGCTAGAAACAGGCACAGTATTCAGCAAACAAAGAAGGCCCAGTGCTCTCCCACTATTACAAATTATTTAGTACATATATGTTTTTTCTATACTTTTTCTTCCCATAAGTATGGGACACTTAGTTCAATTCTTTGGCCCAAATATTTCAAGCCTGCAATCACGTCACGGTAACCCAACTCAGTGGCTCCTACACTACCTATTATTAACTTTGTCTTTTGTATTTCTTCCACTGGAAAGAGAAAACTGAACAATATATAGCTGATAGCACGGGATGCGTCACATGCGGTGCATAAGGCTACGGCCCGAGTCTAACCTGCAGCCCATATGCCTGGCGGCGCGTGCACAGTTGAAAGCCGCGTTGTGCGATCTGTATGGGAGCGATGGGATGCGTGAGGGGGCGCGGCCATGACGGGGCATATCGGCCCTCCTATTGGCTGTGCGCCGACACGTGATCGCGTCGCGACACAGGAAGACAACATTCTAGTCTTCCCTGCCAGCGTACACATCATCGTGCTTTGTGCGCCCACACACACACCCACTGGGGCCTGCCACATAGAAGGCTGTGCTATGGTTTGTGGCGCGCGCTGCTGCCTATTCTAGGGGATTCAGCCTTAGGGCAACGTCGGACTTACGCATAAGATAACCAAGCTACAGCTTAGGGCCTCACATTTTGAGCAGCCTCAAAAATACAAAACAAACGATGTATTTCAAGTTTTAAAATCGCATGATTAATAAAGAAGATATGGGGAAAAGTAGATTTTCTATAAATATGGACATTTTCATTCAAATATGACCCTAAGCCTCCTGTGCATCGAACGTGACAAACTTCGTAGCTTATCATTTGAAGATATCATCAATGACTTTGCTCTCCAAAAATCACAAAAGAAAATGTTTTAATATTAATGTGATGCGCAAACGCTTTTCATTTCAGCTTTACACCGTCATCTCTGTATGTAACAGCGCTAGTATAATGTTTTCATTCATTTCAGTTTCATGGTTATATTTTCAATGGTCCCTTCAGTCAGAATAATAAATCTATTTGAAATGTTGGGGGTCTCTTAAACTTGACATAGCTTAGGGCCTCAGAAGGGCAAAGTCCAGCCCTGTCTAAGGGGTTAAAATTAAGGAGCACTATATGAACTACAGTGCAGTGAAACTGGTTAAATCCAGGAGTGCCTTAATGAATAAAGCGAGAAAAAAATCTAAAAAAAAGTGCAACAAAAGTATATACCGCTCAGTTCATTGCTTCAGAAAAGGTCACTGCCGCATTCCTCCTGGGGGAAGATATCTCTCAATAGACTCATACATTCACATGTGTGTACGTGGACATGTTGATTGAGCTTAAACTAAGAAGGAGCGTCCACAGACACCCCAACTATTTACAATTAGATATGCACAATGTTAGCAGGCTCACAACCCAGAGCCACAATATTATATATTTATTTGTGTCAATTGGAGTGCCACTGGGAAAGTGACAAAGTATAGTACAATAAACAAAGAAGCCCCAATATACATCCAATGTGAAAAATTATTTAGTACATTACTATTTGTTTTTTCTATATTTTTTCTTCCCATAAGTATGAATCATTTAGATCATGGATGCGCAAACTGGGGGGTGGGAGATTTTTCAGGGGAGTTTCAGAGGCCCCACGCTCTTCCCCAAGGCATTTAAATTAAATGCCATGGGTTCGTGTGAGGCCTCTGCAACTCCCAACTTACCGTGATTCAAATGGCTGTGACGCGTCGCCATGGCAACATGGCATCAAATGACACCACAGAGCCATGTGACGTGATGTCAGACGCGTACATGACGCAGAGTGTCACGTGATGTCACATGACCTCACCGTATCATTTGACGCAGCTCCAAGACAGAGGGGGGAGCGAGCACCGAGTCAGCCAAGACAGGGGGCGCAGCAGCAAAAGTTTGCGCTCCCCTGATTTTGATCAATCCTTTGGCCAAAACATTTCCAGCCTGCAATCACTTCATGGTAACCCATGGTAACCCAACTCAGCGGGTCATACACTACCAATGTTATACTGTATCTTTTGTATTTCTTCCACTGGAAAGAGAAAAGAGGAAACAAAACAATATATAGCCGGGATGAGCTACATGTACTGTATGTGGTTCCTAAGGGGTTAAAATGTAGGGGCATTATTATTGCACAGAAGGCGCCTATTATGTTTGCAGAAATGTCAGAAAGACATTTATATGTTATATTAACCAGCACACAGTATGAACAGTACTGTGTCCAATTTTTAACTGAAATTCTGACTCTAAACCAATGTTCAAGAAGATGACTGACTCATTCCACCAATGGAGTTAGAAACAGGCACATATTATTTACTACATCTACAAACATAAGATCATCAAAGTAATATCAAATTGCTACCAAAGGGTTCCTGCAAACCACGATAGGTCAATGATTAACAGTCAGCAAAATCATTAATCATCCCATTACAGGGTAAAAGTTAACATTTACATCAAATATGCATTTCCCTGTTTAGAATGTAATTCCCTTCATAAGTTATATAAACGATAATATATATATTACACACACACACCTGTATATATATGTAACGGGTTTCCCCCCCCCCAATCTCACATTGGCCCGGGTACTCTAGCAACCAACCCCCATTACGTGTTCGTGTTTGGTGGTGCACCTGTAGGCAACAGGACTCCTGAGTCTCCCGCTTGATGGTATTAGGGGATGTCATCAGGACAGGTAGCTGAGGTAGTGGGTGCGAGTTCAACTTACATCATGTGCAGCGCCTCCACCTCATCAGGATCTGTGCTTCCGCAGGGAGATGGTCCTGGTGAGGAACTCCTTCTCGGTGGTGACGGCCACTGGTGAGTAATTTCACACTCACACAGTGGGGGTTTCATTAACAAGGTCATCTTTATTGCAGATTGGGATGTAGCAGACTGCCCCATGCAGCTGCCGGCTCTAGCCGCACATCTCTCCGTGCTATCCCTTTGCCAGGTACGCCCTCCCAAATTGAAGTGGGATTCCCTCTTCTCCTTGGGAGATCCTCTCTGTGCCAGGTCCCTGGACACAGAGTGGCTTAGACAGGCCGATTGGTCAACCTGGACCGCTAGTTACTGCACTAGGGTCACAAAGTGTTCCTACAATCCCTTATGCAGGAAAATACAACTTCCCAACAACTTCCCACAGCTGCTGGAACCACCCACTAACTAACTGTGTTGTGCCTTATATACTTCAGGAGGCAGGCGCATCCCTGATGTCACTATCCAGGGACTCAGAGCATACAGCCACTCCCCTCCATACATAGGGCACCTCACCATGGTGTGAGGGAAAACCTCCATAACTACTGCTGGCATACCCGTTCTTATCAGGACTTACTGCCAACAGAGAGGAAAGTAATATACCATTATTATGCATGGCTATATATATACACACACACACACACACACACACACACACACACACACACACACACACACACACACACACACACACACACACACACACACACACACACACACACACACACACATAAACACACACACACATAAACACACACACACACACACAGAATGGTATTTAAAAATAATTCTGTTGATCCATTTGACACAAATTTCTCTCTGAATTGTGGGTTGAAATTTCTTGGTGTCCTAATATGAAAAGAGTCAGTATTATTTGAGGACATCATATAAAAATAGTCATCAACCACAACTTTACATTGTGCTCTTGGGACAAAATCTAAATGAAATTGATTCAGACTATGGTATCACTTTTAACCGCAAACGCTTCTTCTGATTGGCTTGATGAGAGGCGTAGATTCATGTGGGCCTCTTAGAAGAGCAGTGAAGACTGAATGGCTTCAAGCAGAGTCCCAGTGGGCCAAAAGGAGTTGTAGTCCAGTGAGTGGCAAGACTTCCTCTGCAGAGCCAGTTTCTGTGGAAGCAAGAGAAATCTCCCTGGTGCCATCCTTGGCAAGATCACTACTGTAGAGCACCAGAACCAGAGGCACAGGATCCCAAACTATTTAAGATAAGGGGACACTGTTGGGCTTCCCTAACTCAACAATGTTCTGGAAAAGTAATCAAAGATGAAACAGTGTAATTTATATGCTTGAATGTCAAAAAATAATTAAATGATTGTACACTAAATTATGATGAGTGGTGGAGCAATAGTTGTGAAGAGAACCCTCCAATAGATGCGATTATATAATGCCAAGCCAAACTCCGTCTATCCACATTTTTAAGACCATTCTGAAACATCTTCTTAATACATCATTTCCATAGTTCTGCAATCTGACTACAGTATGCACTCAACCTCTTGGACATGATATATAAACCAGCTCATGAACTCCTCCTGGATATGCAGGTCTCCAGACATCCTACTTTTATTTTAAGCTGTTTATGGGTGAGCGATTTTCCCATTGATTACTTTAAAATATAATACATGGTTCGTTGAAAATCATATTTCCAGTATTACCTAATTATATATATATATATTTTTTTTTTTATAGCCGGCCTACATAGTTGGTGCTTTTTAAATAAAAATAATGTATATGCACCCATGCATACTACTTTCAGTGGCTCCAAATACTGTAGATACAGCTTTATGTTTAATAGAAATTACAATATTAATAGAAATCTGTAGCTCTACTCTGCTGCTTTTGCACGTAGTTTATTCCTACTAAATTGAGAGTTTTTGCATGACTTTTTAGATATTCCTACATTACCATTTCCCTTGTGATAGCTGCAGTAAGATACTGCAATTAATTTATTGTACAATTTTCTAAATGACCGGGGCTTCTTCCAGCGATACTATCTTCATTTCTAAGTCTCCTGACATAGTGAAATGTATAATGCAAATATGATTTCTGTGGTATTACGTATACAGCCAAACATAACAGCACAGTATATCTTCATTAACGAGAAACATTTCTATTGATTTCATTTTCCAATGTTTCATATTACACATAACAAATATGTATGGTCACCAAAATGAATTATTGCAACTCAATTTGGAATGAATGGCTGGGGTTATTGTATTAACTCTAGGATGGCTTACTCTTTGGGTGTCAAAACATTTTTTATTTAATGGAATAACAAGGGAAAGTTAATCAGAGTAGGTTAACCTTTGTGGAAATAAAGGTCACATTCATCCTCCATTGTAAATGTGCAGGAAGAACCACAGACGTTATTTTTGGACTTTGTGGGAAGACATTAAAATATGGAAAATAAGTTCCCCGTACAGCTGAAGAGCTAATAAACTCACCAATGTCCAAACAGTTTTTTGCTTGTTTTAAATGTCAATTGTTTAGTCAAAACTGAAATGACTGAATTTCCCTAAAGACACCCAATCTGTGTGGCTCAAATATTACAATGTATTTATTGTATATTATCTAAATGGTGTTGCCTACCAGATTACAGATATTGCCCCTAACTCCAGGTAGGAATAAAATGGCTACCATCATGAACTGGATGGGTGTCCAATCATATTGCCCATACCAACTGATTTACAGGCAGAAAGTCTCCTGGTTGCCATCTTGTAAAAAAGCGAATGCCCTCCTAGTATAAAATTACACTTCTTCTAAACTGTTGAGTCTCCCTGTGTAGGATCACTGCAACCCTACACCAGACGTGTCCCTGATTCAGAAACTTAAGGGGTGGGAAGAAAAGCCTGTTGGAAGGGACATGTAGTTTTAATGTCTGTGTCTCATTGAGCTCATTGTGTTGAAACAGAGAGGATCTTCCAGAGAGTGTTGATAGTACTTGCTCATCCAGTCTTTTAGGGCAGCACAAGAGTGCCTGTTTTGTAGGATTTTGTGCATTAACTAAAGCCTGATTGTTCTATAAATGTTGAAGTCTGGCGAGCAAGAGTGTGTGGTGGTCAGGAGTTCTGCATGTATTGTATGGGTGTGGGTTGATAAATAACCCTATGTGGGGAGACACGTTATGTAAGAGTCTAATATAGAATGAGGCTCAGTCATCAGTAGTTAGAAGTGTGAAGCAATGTATTTAAAAACAAGTTGTGATTACATGTTTTGGGTACATGTGCACATGTACATATGCGTATTATATATCCTGCAAGCTTTTGCAGCTCAGGTTTGCTATCACTATATTTACTGCTGCCTGCTATGCTGGAAGACATCAAAATAGTCTTTACTAACCTACAAAAAACAACTGCAAGAATGTGTCCCACGACATGTCTTTGTATGACCGTGTTTGTCATTCATCTCCCCAATAAATAAATACTGTACCACTGTTTCACAAGAAATATTTGTTGGTTTTTTTTCACTTTACAAGAAGGAAATGTGCTACAAGTCATTATTTCATAGGAAACAATACTTTAATATAATAATGTAGCATGACTCTGTGCTCCCAGAGAAGCTACTATAGATGACTGAAGTCTTGAGGCATACCTTGTCAACTATATTTTTATGAAGGAAAAAGCTTCAGCTTGATATTTCTCTACAGGTCCAAATACTGTATGGGCAAAAGCTTTAACTAGAGATGTGTAGATAAATACAGCAAATAAAAATACCACTTATGGGTGCATTTGCATGTCTCAGACAGGTCTGCAACCCTGTCTTTTTTTCCCCATTATCGCGTAGCAAACAATGCTTTCACTGCAGCCAGGGATTCTGGGTAATGACACGTGACAATGAGCACTCACAGTGAGTCACTCTTTACTTCTTATCCATTTTAACACGGATAAATACAAAGCCTTGTCATATTTGCTGATTTCTTTTTCATGTCATTAGAAGAAATGAGCAGTATTGTTTTGTAGCTGTGATGTTGTGATCGCTCAATGTGTTGCAAAAGTAATGTGATCTCTAAGCAGATCACTCCTTACATTGCTCCCTGCATGGCTCAGATGTCATAAAGAAGTGATTTTTCAGGTAGGAAACACAGATTCTCTCCCTGCCTGAGATAAGAGGGCGAAAGTTGTGCACATTTCTGTCTTGAGCTATTTTGCATTTATTGCATTGTACTTAGAGGTAAGTCATTGCTGGTAAGTCAAGTGCATTGCTGCTTTTTATTCTGAAATGACAAACACTAAAATCAATAATACTTTCATAAAATAATGCTTTATATAAATGAGATATTCAAAATAAAAGCAAAATTATATGTACATACAAATCAAACTCAATTTAGGTTCCTCTCATCAGTCTAGCACATAACACAAAAACACAATTATTGACACGGTTGTCTCCTTTCTCAAAACAAGGAACAAGATCAAAGAAGAAATACACAATTGAAAGAAACTCTTGCTTCGGCTTACATGATATGTGATAGGCGCAGCTAAAGGGTAACTGTAGAGATGGGCAAACAAATCTCCGAAATTTGAATCCGCAAGTTCCATTCAAATGCGGATCAGTCTAAACAATGCTAATGCAGCACACTTCCCCCCGCCCCGTGGGAGATATGTGGCTACGGTGTGTGTGTGTGTATGGTGCGATACCTGTGGCTATCAGGAGGCCTGAGCCTCCGCTGCTGGGAGCCAGCGGTGATCGGTAGCGCCTCCACCTGTACAGGATTCTACTATGTGGAATGACACGTGGGACGCCTCCCACCAACCTAAAAAAAAGGTTGGTATATGAGGGTGCCAAGCATGTACCCATGGCAGTCTCACATGTTTGGAGATAGAAACCCCCAGAAAACAAAAAATAATTGTGTGTTAATAGAAAATGGATACCATCTGAGAGAAAAGTGACATGTGCTGGTGATAGAGAAGAATGCTGTTCAAGAAAATATCGGGTGACTGTTAGTCGTCAGAGTGTGAAATTATGGTGTATAAAGAGGCCACATCTAAGGTCACCCAAAGAAAATTAGGTGACCATTGAAATCCTGAAATTAAGATAATACATGTGATGTGTCCAAGAGGTGTGAAAGTAGTGTTGCAACTTGAGGTTGTAAGTAGTGATCTATGTAAATGGATAAGTGCTCACCTAGTGACCCAATGCTAGAGACAATGGGACACATAGGTGGAGTTAACATTCCAGTGGGTGGAGTTGACGTTCCACAAAGTACAAGCAAATGTTAACCCTTAGCACGCTGTCCTGTGCAGAGGGGAGCAGCTCTTGGGGAGCCCCATCAGGCAAAGCAGATGTATGATAATCAACTTGTATACTCTCGAATATCTATGACCGAATCCTTACACAGACAGCCCAAGACAGCTATATGTCATTTAATCTATACCTGAATCTCTATCTTTCTAGATAGCCACACCTCTTTACTTCAAATAACCTCTTTGTAACTTTATCTACTGAACATTCTTTACTTATCAGAAATTATCTCTATGTAGCATTTGTCTTTCTCAATATCACAAAGATTAATTAAATGTAATAATTTAAAAATTATATCTAACACATCAATGGCATACACTGGAGTCCTCACATTTCTTGGGATTGATTGTGTTACTCTAGGTAATAGAAAGGGTGATAGGAAAAGAGAACTCCTAAACAGATTGTTTTGGGAAATCCAATGTTCAAGTCTCAAAAAGTCAGATTGAAGTATGTGTTCAAGGTCGGAGAGGCTAGAACTGTGTGCATATAAGATTGTGTCATCTGCATACATGTGTATTGAAGCTCCCTTACAAGCTGTGGGAAGATCATTGATGAACACTGAGAAGAGTACGGCCTCAGGACAGTGCCTTGCGGAACACCACAGGTGATATCCAAGGGGTTGGAGTTGGAGCCTGAGATGAACAGATGTTGGGATCTACCTGATAGGTAGGACTGAAACCAGTTTAAGCATGCTTCCCTATTCCAGAGCACTGGAGTTTGTTAAGCAAGATAACATGATCAACAGTATCAAAAGCCTTTGCAAAATCTAGGAATATTGCACCAGTGAGTTGTCCCAGTTCCATTCCACACTGGATTTCATTGCAAACATTTAGCAGGGTTGTTACCGTGGAGTGTTTGGGGCGAAAGCCAGATTGGAATTGGCTAGGGAAATTTGTCTTGGTATAGTAATCGCTTAATTGAGAGTGAACACACTTTTCCATGACTTTGGATACTATTGGGAGAAGAGAGATTGGCCTATAGTTTGAGACAGTGTTTTTGTTCCCACTTTTGAAGATTTGGACAACTGTGTCTGCAGACAGAATAGAGTTGACTATGGAAGTAATTGGTTTGGCAATGGCTGAGGCACCAAGTCTTAGGAACTTAGATTGCAGTAAGGCAGGTCCAAATTGGCTGCTTAGTTTTAATTTGAGGAGTGCTTGTGTAATCTCCTCTTCGGATACTGGGACAAATTGAAAATTGTGAGCAGTGTTGGGAGAGGGTGGAGCTATAGGGTACTCTCAGAATGAGGTTCCTGTTTGTGGTCTGGGTTGAGTTTCACTAATAAGTTAGTAGCACACCCCACAAAGTAATTATTGAATGCATTTGCAATGTCAGTGGGATTGGTCAGAGTAATATCATCCTTAGTGATATTACTTGGTTGTTAATGACTGGAAGACTGGAATATATTGTTGATAACCTTCCAGAAGTTAGCCGGGTTTGATGTATTCTGGTGAAGATTGTTAGAATAGTTTTGTGCTTTTGCATGTCTTGTTTGCCTTGTGCACATATTTCGCAGGCATCAGTAGTGATTAAGATCCTTGGTAGTGCCAGTTACTTTGTAGCTTTCCCACAAGGCATTCCTGAAATGGTAGAGAGCTATAATGTCGGTTGTAACCCACGGTAGGTGGGCCCCCGTACTCTTATTCTGTGTAGTGGAGCATGGGTATCACAGAGTTTTAAGAACTCAGATTGGAAATAGTCGAGCGCAGAATCAGGGTCAGGAATTAAGTCGATTCTGTACCAAGGGCAGTTGTTAAGATCAGCCACAAACTGTTGTGGGTTAACGTTTCTAAATGTTCTAGTTAGGAGAACTTTAGGGCTTGATTGGGGCGGTTTAATTTTCCTTACACAGTACACAATTGCATGGTCACTGAAAATGTCAGGAAGGATGCCAGAGGATTGGATTCTGCTGGGATTTGAGGAGAGAATCCAGCCTAGCAAGGAATGGTAGTGAGATTTCAGGTTTGTCCATGTGGGTTGGGAAATGAGTTGCGTTAGGTTAAGGGACTTGAGTTGTATCTGGATTGCAATGTGCTATCATTAATTTATACACTCCTCTTTAATAATACTGTACAACAACTTTGTGATTACATCTAGTTTTAGTGAGATCAGTCTAGAAAAGAAGAAAAAACGGTGCCTTCATATATTTTATCTTATGACTTGCCTCTAGAACAGGGTTTTATACCTGCAATTCTAATATAACAACAATATGTTTATATTTTTGCCCATTGAGATCAGTCTAGAAATGACTGGTGTCCTCTTGTATTGTTAGTATATACTTTATTATATGAGCAGCATTTGGAATACAAATCTATTAAGTCAGATTTTATCCTTAGACTTTATTTTAAAGATAGTGAACTCTTGTGCAGTTGTACTTACACCCGATATATACAGTACTCATATGATTGAATAGGAATGAAGGAGTTGCTTACTATGACAACATATTACAATATAAGAACTTCTATCTAAGAACCAGTCTATCTTAACCAGGAAGAAGCGTGTCTTACATGCAAAATGCGCACCGGTTAGGTCAGTTGATTTTGGATTACCTCATCGAGCATTAACGAGACGCGTTTGTCTGCAATACATCTCTGTTCATTAGTAACACTATTGCCCCGATGTCAGATGTAGTGGTCTAGTGATATCAGGCTCAGTAACTAGTGTGATCAAGGTTCTCCTGCACCTTGCATCACCTTCCGTACTTACTAAATTACTGTCAGCCCTTTCTCTATGCCAGGCAGTAATTAATGTGTGTAAATTGGGTTAATAGAGCTGTGGGAAAATAAATCTATACCCATATATACTGTCGTGAAATTAATGTGTTCTGGGGATATCAGGTTTAATATTTAGTGTATATTTAGCTATTGTAATTTGGCCTTGAGACTGAAGGAAGAGGTTACAATAATGTATCAATTTAGGCTTTTCATATTAAAGAAAGACGAAGACCAGTTTCTGTTATTCTCCAGAAACTCGCCGCCATGAGTGTTCAAGTGCAGCCCGTTTTCCAAAACCCGACAGAACTTACGCGTATTTGATATGGGCTGCGATTAATGCAACAGATGATAGGATGGCAACAGTTGTTCAAATTTATCAGTATTTTATCGAAAACTATGACTTTTACAAATTTTCGCCAGCTCCTCATGTGTGGAAGCGTGCACTAAGGAAAAGGTTATGTAGCGATCCCTGTTTTTATTGTATTGATCCCCAATTTGTTGGAGGGTATTGGTGTGTATCACCGGGTTTTTCCTGTATCTATGATAATGCAGACGGCAAAAAGTGAAAGGTCGTGTTAAAACCAACTAAGAAACGACAGTCGCTGGCAAGCAATGCGCCAGCACCGGCTTCCAATAACGGTCCCACTGTCAGTGACAACCCTCGCTGTCTGTCCACGCACGGACACCTGCAGCCTGAGCTGGATTTCGCGTGCAGTTTGGAGCAAGCTTGCATGTTCCTAAGCGATTTCCAGCCTCATCAGCTGACTACAGGTGTAGTAGTCCCGTGTCAACGTGTATGATCAAGAATACTGGACTGGCAGTGACCCTGCGCCGGCGCCAGCTAATTGGGAAATTATATGGTGAGTAATGTTGCCTTTTTTTTTTTTTTTTAAATATCAATATCGGTGCGATTCAAAAGTCAAGCGATTCTCCTGTAAGCAATATCATTGGCTGAGCGGCTTCTACAGCACTGTACTGCAGATACAGTACTGGACAATTGGTGGAACGCTAGGCGCATGCGCATTGGAACCTTCTTGAAACGCATATGCGTGTCATTACATCGACGGTAGGCGCATGCGCATGTGAACAGGAGACGCCCTCCGAGAAAATTATTGGTGGGACTGACTGGGAACTTCTTTAGGGGGCTGACCATTACAGTAAAACTTTTCTTTTTGTTTTTCCTCAGAAAAGAAAACGGCGAATGGAGGGATTTCGATGGATAATATCGCTTTGTGTAACAATGCCTGCACATTGCTGAATCGGATTTTAAAAATCACGTACCGGAATCTACAGTTTGGTGGCCGTTGTTATTGATTAGGATAGAATACCTGAAACAGTATGCTGATGTTTTCCGACTGTACAGTATACAATACTTTTTTATATACAGTATACTGTGTAATAAACCCGAAAAAATAAAAGTATGCATTTATTCTACATGTATTACAGTACATACAGTATGTGTCTTCTGTACAGTAGCAGTACATACAGTCCAGTACAGTATGTGTCTTCTATTTTTTTAATACTCTTGTACAGTATCAAAGGAGCCAATGGAACAATTTAAAACAAATCAACATGTTCTTTTATTGGTGGAGTAATATTTGCAAATACTGTACAATGTAAAAACATTTTAAGTGCACAGCAATTCAAAACATCAACAGGTGTATGGTTTACTGCTAGTGAAAACATTTATTTACAGAAAGTAAAAACATTTACAGTCAGTCAATATGGTTTACAGTCACATGTTATAAAAAAAAATTCTTTATTCATAAAATATACAAAACGCAACATCTCCTTTATTAAAGAACGGCAAGTCAAAACATTTACAGTGGGATGGTGTGCAAAACAGTCAGTCAGGCCTGCACCACTACAGTCCTCGAGGGCAGCAAACAGGCCCGGTTTTCAGGGAAACCTTTGAAAACCGGGCCTGTTTGCGGCCCTTGAGGACTGGAATTGTGCAGGTCTTGTGTACAGTAAATACAAACATTTTTTATTAATACAAGTTAAAACACAAAACATCTCCTTTATTTAAGTACAGCAGGTCAAAACATGTACAGTACAGTTCAACACAACAGTATGGTCTTACCTGTGATTACAAAAAATTCTTTATTCATAAAATATACAAAACGCAACATCTCCTTTATTAAAGAACGGCAAGTCAAAACATTTACAGTGGGATGGTGTGCAAAACAGTCAGTCAGGCCTGCACTACTACAGTCCTCGAGGGCAGCAAACAGGCCCGGTTTTCAGGGAAATCTTTGAAAACCGGGCCTGTTTGCGGCCCTCGGGGACTGGAACAAAACATTTACAAAACATTTTCAACAGTTGAACACTCACTCAAATGCGTACCCCACCAGATTGTCATTCCATGGCCGATGCCTTGCATGGCGCAAAACACCATTAATGCAGTCTCGAACGCCTTTCATTACAGGAACTGTAATTGAAAAAAAGCGCCGCAATTCAGCCAGAATGGTCTTTCTTAAATTGTCAGGAAGCGCATTTTTTTCCGCGATTTCCTTCGTAGTTCACTATGAAGGCCCAGTCGCAGTACATCAAGTAGGACACGTGGTGCTTAAAAAGTAACAAGGCATACTTGTGGGGTACACCAGCACTCATCACCCTATACTTCTCCCTGAGTGCCGATGGCAGATCGCGCAGGAGGATGTCGGCACCGTATCGATGCAAGCGAATGTAGGTTTTCCGTGAGCGGGTGTGCTTGTGGCGGCGGGCGAGGGTTGGTTGTCTGGAAGGAAGCTTTCCTCCTGTCTTGGTCGCTGTGTTGTCTCCTGGCGTGGTCATGACGGGGTTGTCATGTCCTCCTCAATGGCATACATGTACACAAAATCTTCTTGGGTAGGGGGTGCGCTATGGTAATGAAGTTGCCTGTAAATGCATTTTTATTACATGGGATTCATACCGGGGGTCTCCGGTGCTGATATTAATGATTATCAGCTCTGGAGACTCCTGGCATCAAACCAATGCAGGAAAAATGCATTTTTTTTAACTCCCCTCTTGCCGCCTTCTCTGCAGGTTCTCCCCAGGCTCCTGCCAAATTTTCCTGGCGTGAGGATTTTGGGAGAAAATCGCCATTCAAGAGCTATGATTAGCCTCGATAAACTAATCGAGGCTACTAGAATTACACAAGTTTCAGAACCTGCCGATAAGTGGCGTATGGCCGCTCACCCCGCGATCTTTTTTTGACGGCTGCGAAAATGGGCGATTTATGCCTTTATCGCCCACTTATCGAGGCTTACAGAATAGCAGTAGGCATTTTGGCTGAAAAGAGTCTTATAGAATAGGCCCCAATGTATCTATTAACAATCTTCATAATAAGAGACATCAGTGATTTAACACCCTAATTTATTCCCTCTTTTCGAATTAAAGAGGGTAGATGATAATCTTAAACAAAGGATTTTTATTTTAGATATGATTATCTTATGTTTCAAAATAAATGTGTATATCGGTTTGATAATGTTTTAACTATGAATTAAAAGTGATGCAGTAAATCATTGGTGATATTGAGTGCAGAAGGGTAGAATTTCAAAGAAGCACAAGTCGGAATGACACGATTACCATACATTAGCATAACACATACATCATTTTAACATATATGTTTGCTTGTATTTTATGTTATTATTAATTACAGTACTTGTGTCCCCAATGTATTTGATCAAATTAACAAAAGAAAAGGCATCATAATATAATCCAATTCTGTATGGATGTAACTCACACTGCATGCACATTTCCAAAGTCATGGTATATCACAATAAAATGTGCATGGATATATATCTACTAACAATATCATTTTTTTTATTCAATGTCTGTCCAATGGCTGTGGTTTTAGATGTTGGTTAATTCATGTTAACTCCCAACAATATGTTAAATGAAGAAAATGGCATTGCGCGATTTAATATTTACCTGCCATGGCGATCCTGTGGCTAGTGCCACTTAATAAGAGCTAAAGAACAAAATGACAAACTTGTTCGTGTTCTGGATATTGTTACAGCCAAACTGTTAAACCGCAGTCAGTCTGCTGTCTCCACACAGCCACAAAGTTTCAGGTAACTGTGGAAACATAGTTTTGTCTGTGAGCTCTGTCTCCTATGGAGAAAAGCTGCTGTGTGCCATTGTTATACAAGAAAAGAATAACCAAAGTGACAAATTAATTTAGCACCACCCAAACCAAATTTGTTTACCTAAAATTACTTCAAAGAACAGAGCTAATCCATAGCAAAGCAAAATAGAAGCTATGCTTATTCAATAATTTAACATGGGCATTTTATGGGATTCTCCAGTCCAGAGGTGAACTGCAATATTTTCAGCTCCAGGGACCCCTGTTCCTGAGATTCGTACTGGTGAAGCTACTGGTATTACGTCCTGTTTTTTAAGGAGATTTAAATATCCATCCAATAGGAAGCCACAACCGATCATGTTTCAGCTTCCTATTTGCCCGCGATTTGGCAACCGTATTGTTTCCCTGCGGGATATTTAAACCCAGTAACTTCACCGGTAAGTGTTTCAGGAAAAAGCGGGCTATCAGAGCTGAAAATAGTGGTGTTTAGGTTTCCCATTATATAAAAAAAATGGGGGTTACAAAAACAAATGAGAAGGAGGAACTGCGGTACATGTTCTCTGTTAATCTACCAGGAAGGAGGTCTATTCAAGGTTTTTTCAACTTTATTTTCACACATATTATAATTAGCAATTTCCCCCAAACTCCCCAGCATTTAATAATGTAATTGGTTTGTTATTTTACATTTACTTATTTTATTAGTTTCTTTCCAAGTATGAACTTCTCCTATATAATAACTAATAAATATACACTTAAAGTGTTATCATTAATAACTAATGAATATACACTTACAAATACTGGCATCAATTATACTATTAATGCTGAAAGGACGGTGTGTTGTTATTTTAACACCTAACGCAACCATCAAATATTATGCTGGATATAGACATACATAGTTACTATAACTTACCTGTGAAAATATTCAACTAATATAGTAAAGCAACATACATTTTGTGTTGTTTAAAAATTTATGTTTCCCAATGATGGAAGGAAAACAGTTTGGTATTAAACTAAGTACTTCAGTAATAGGTGATTCTTTTTTTGTTTGGAATAATAATTGATATTTTAGGACGAGCAATGCTGAGGAAGAGCAGAACTCATGAAAGCTTGACCTAAAATATCAATTGTTAGTCCAAATAAAAAACGTATCACCTAATACTGAAGTACTAATTTATTCTGAACTATAGTAATTAGACGAACATGTCTATTTCTATTTCAACCATTAAACAAACAAATACAGAGTAAAAAAATAAATGGTTAATAGGGGAAGAGTGGCTCAGTGAGTAAACGCACCGAAACTGTAAACAATGCCACTGAGTTTGAAGCAGCGGAACCTTGTTCAATGCCCGGTGCCAGCTTCTTGTGACCTTGGTCAAATCACTTTATCTCCCTGTGTCTCAGGCACCAAAAACATAGATTGTAAGCTCATCTGGGCAAGGACTGTAACATTCCTATGTGCTGCATACTGCGCACTATACTGTAACATTTCTATGTGCTGTATACTGCGCGCTATACTGTAACATTCCTATGTGCCGCGTACCGCGCGCTATACTGTAACATTCCTATGTGCTGCGTACCGCGCGCTATACTGTAACATTCCTATGTGCTGCGTACCGCGCGCTATACTGTAACATTCCTATGTGCTGCGTACGCGCTCTATACTGTAACATTCCTATGTGCTGCGTACGCGCACTATACTGTAACATTCCTATGTGCTGCGTACGCGCACTATACTGTAACATTCCTATGTGCTGCGTACCGCGCACTATACTGTAACATTCCTATGTGCTGCGTACGCGCACTATACTGTAACATTCCTATGTGCTGCGTACGCGCGCTATACTGTAACATTCCTATGTGCTGCGTACGCGCGCTATACTGTAACATTCCTATGTGCTGCGTACGCGCACTATACTGTAACATTCCTATGTGCCGCGTACCGCGCGCTATACTGTAACATTCCTATGTGCTGCGTACCGCACGCTATACTGTAACATTCCTATGTGCTGCGTACCGCACGCTATACTGTAATATTCCTATGTGTTGCGTACCGCACGCTATACTGTAATATTCCTATGTGTTGCGTACCGTGCGCTATACTGTAACATTCCTATGTGCTGCGTACCGCGCGCTATACTGTAACATTCCTATATGCTGCGTACCGCACGCTATACTGTAACATTCCTATGTGCTGCGTACCGCACGCTATACTGTAATATTCCTATGTGTTGCGTACCGCACGCTATACTGTAATATTCCTATGTGTTGCGTACCGTGCGCTATACTGTAACATTCCTATGTGCTGCGTACCGCGCTCTATACTGTAACATTCCTATGTGCTGCGTACCGCGAGCTATACTGTAACATTCCTATGTGCTGCATACCGCGCGCTATACTGTAACATTCCTATGTGCTGTTTACCGCGCGCTATACTGTAACATTCCTATGTGCTGTGTACCGCGCGTTATACTGTAACATTCCTATGTGCTGCATACCGCGCGCTATACTGTAACATTCCTATGTGCTGCGTACTGCGCGCTATACTGTAACATTCCTATGTGCTGCGTACCGCGCGCTATACTGTAACATCCCTATGTGCTGCGTCCCGCGCGCTATACTGTAACATTCCTATGTGCTGCATACCGCGCACTATACTGTAACATTCCTATGTGCTGCGTACCGCGCACTATACTGTAACATTCCTATGTGCTGCGTCCCGCGCGCTATACTGTAACATTCCTATGTGCTGCATACCGCGCGCTATACTGTAACATTCCTATGTGCTGCGTACCGCGCACTATACTGTAACATTCCTATGTGCTGCGTCCCGCGCGCTATACTGTAACATTCCTATGTGCTGCATACCGCGCGCTATACTGTAACATTCCTATGTGCTGCGTACCGCGCCGAATACGGTAACATTCCTATGTGCTGCATACCACGCGCTATACTGTAACATTGCTATGTGCTGAGTATCGCGCGCTATACTGTAACATTCCTATGTGCTGCGTACCGCGCGCTATACTGTAACATTCCTATGTGCTGCGTACCGCGCGCTATACTGTAACATTCCTATGTGCTGCGTACCACGCGCTATACTGTAACATTCCTATGTGCTGCGTACCGCGCGCTATACTGTAACATTCCTATGTGCTGCGTACCACGCGCTATACTGTAACATTCCTATGTGCTGCGTACCACGCGCTATACTGTAACATTCCTATGTGCTGCGTACCGCGCGCTATACTGTAACATTCCTATGTGCTGCGTACCGCGCGCTATACTGTAACATTCCTATGTGCTGCGTACGCGCACTATACTGTAACATTCCTATGTGCCGCGTACCGCGCGCTATACTGTAACATTCCTATGTGCTGCGTACCGCACGCTATACTGTAACATTCCTATGTGCTGCGTACTGCGCGCTATACTGTAACATTCCTATGTGCTGCGTACCGCGCGCTATACTGTAACATTCCTATGTGCTGCGTACCGCGCGCTATACTGTAACATTCCTATGTGCTGCGTACCGCGCGCTATACTGTAACATTCCTATGTGCTGCGTACCGTGCGCTATACTGTAACATTCCTATGTGCTGCGTACCGCGCGCTATACTGTAACATTCCTATGTGCTGCGTCCCGCGCGCTATACTGTAACATTCCTATGTGCTGCATACCGCGCGCTATACTGTAACATTCCTATGTGCTGCGTACCGCGCACTATACTGTAACATTCCTATGTGCTGCGTACCGCGCTATACTGTAACATTCCTATGTGCTGCGTACCGCGCCGAATACGGTAACATTCCTATGTGCTGCGTACCACGCGCTATACTGTAACATTGCTATGTGCTGAGTATCGCGCGCTATACTGTAACATTCCTATGTGCTGCGTACCACGCGTTATACTGTAACATTCCTATGTGCTGCGTACCGCGCGCTATACTGTAACATTCCTATGTGCTGCGTACCACGCGTTATACTGTAACATTCCTATGTGCTGCGTACCGCGCGCTATACTGTAACATTCCTATGTGCTGCGTACCACGCGTTATACTGTAACATTCCTATGTGCTGCGTACCGCACGCTATACTGTAACATTCCTATGTGCTGCGTACCACGCGCTATACTGTAACATTCCTATGTGCTGCGTACCGCGCGCTATACTGTAACATTCCTATGTGCTGCGTACCGCGCGCTATACTGTAACATTCCTATGTGCTGCGTACCGCGCGCTATACTGTAACATTCCTATGTTCTGCGTACCGCGCGCTATACTGTAACATTCCTATGTGTTGTGTACCGTGCGCTATACTGTAACATTCCTATGTGCTGCGTACTGGGCGCTATACTGTAACATTCCTATGTGATGCGTACCGCGCGCTATACTGTAACATTCCTATGTGCTGCGTACTGGGCGCTATACTGTAACATTCCTATGTGCTGCGTACCACGCGCTATACTGTAACATTCCTATGTGCTGCGCCCGCGCGCTATACTGTAACATTCCTATGTGCTGCGTACCGCGCGCTATACTGTAACATTCCTATGTGCTGCGTACCGTGCGCTATACTGTAACATTCCTATGTGCTGCGTACCGCGCGCTATACTGTAACATTCCTATGTGCTGCGTACCGCGCACTATACTGTAACATTCCTATGTGCTGCGTACCGCACGCTATACTGTAACATTCCTATGTGCTGCGTACCGCGCGCTATACTGTAACATTCCTATGTGCTGCGTACTGGGCGCTATACTGTAACATTCCTATGTGCTGCGTACCGCGCGCTATACTTTAACATTCCTATGTGCTGCGTACCGTGCGCTATACTGTAACATTCCTATGTGCTGCGTACCGCGCGCTGTACTGTAACATTCCTATGTGCTGCGTACCGCGCACTATACTGTAACATTGCTATGTGCTGAGTATCGCGCGCTATACTGTAACATTCCTATGTGCTGCGTACCGCGCGCTATACTGTAACATTGCTATATGCTGAGTATCGCGCGCTATACTGTAACATTCCTATGTGCTGTGTACCGTGCGCTATACTGTAACATTCCTATGTGCTGCGTACCGCGCGCTATACTGTAACATTCCTATGTGCTGCGTACTGGGCGCTATACTGTAATTGTGAAGTGCTTTGAGTACAATTGGGAGAAAAGCACTATATGAAATAAAGTCATTATTATGAACTGATGTTACGCAAGAAATTTAAATTTTTAGCACTATTTGGGTCTCTTCTTTAGGCAGGTGTTACCAGCTCCAAATAGGGATACTGTACTTGAAACATTAAACCCATTAAATATTGGAGTAAGGTTTATACAATGTTGTTGCTCTCTATGTTTTTTTTAAAACATAAAGGTGGAACTAAAAATGTATTGGTATTGGCACTTCAGTTGTAACTTAGTTATTAAAAAGTATGATTTCCAGCCTACATTTGTTTTATTTGTTTTTTTATGACAAGTATGGGCTAGCACATCATCATTCGAAAAGACTCCAAAAGACTGTTCATGATCCCAATGTTCAGCAAAGTATCCGGCGCTCCTCCTCCTTCTCTTACCGTGCACCCCAAAACTGGAACAATCTACCGGAGACTTTCACAGCCACCACCAGTCTACGTTCTTTCAAAACTAAAGCTCATTTTAATCAGGTCGGTAACTGTTACATACGCCTATAATATATATTATCTCTTACTGTGCAAGCAATGTCTTGTATATAATGTACTGTATACCCTGCTCTCTTATGTAACTATGTATTTGTAACCATGTATCTGTCATCATAACTCTATGCCCAGGACATTCTTGAAAACGAGAGGTAACTCTCAATGTATTACTTCTTGGTAAAACATTTTCATAAAAAAAAAAAAAAAAAAAAAATACAATTCTCCACACAACAAAGGCCATATTTACTAAGTGATGCTATGCCATAACACTTTTCAGCACAAGAAGACAATTTACAGCCCATTTAGAATAATGATGTCAATGGGCTGTAATGTCTTCTGGTTCCTAAATGTGTATTATGGCAGAAAAGTGTTTAGTAAATATGGGCCAAGGTCCGACGGTGGATGGTGTATTGAGGAATAGCCCAACTTATGGCCCTTAATGGTGGGAGACTGGAAAAGAAAAAGAGAAGAGAATATTAATATAAGTACTGTAAGTACATAACAGTATGAGTGCCGACCAAGAAATTGCTATACTAATCAATGATAATAATCCATTCTAAAAGCCATAACAATCAATAATCCTAAAACAACATTTATCAAATTTTTTAGAGCGCTCAACAAACATTTCATAATTACATATGTTGTACCTGGATCCCTTAATTCATCCTGAAAATGCATGTGTCAGTTGAGAACTACAGAAGTGAATAGAATAACGTTAGAATTGTGTGCGGAATGCAAACTGCTACATTATGTGTCCGATAGTTAAAGGTTTCTCTGCGATCAGTTCATGTAGGATCATTGATTTTGGTAGGATTGTGGTTATGCTTTTGATACTCAAAACAGAGCAAATCATGTTAGCTATCTATATAAGAAACAACATAGATAACACAATCTGTCAATAAAACCACAAGAGGGAGATACAGAGGAAACCAAGAGGGACACTTCACGTGTTAGCAGATGATGTCAAAAAGTAATTGGTGAAGTCGATAGAACATAAAGTAAATGTTACAAGTGATATCTAAAACAACATTTTATTATAATCACTCACAATTGTGACTTTCATTGACTGCTCTGTCAATCACAATTAAATCCATATAACCTTAAATTCATTGGTATGTAATTGCAGCAGACTGTTAATTGTAACAATATATTTGTTTTTATGTAACAGAGAAAATATTGGTATAGTTTTTCACAAGTGTAGCCAGTTTGAGTACATTTTTCGACTTCTGTAAAAGCTGTATTTTTAGTAGTCTGAAATAAATGTCAGAATACTGTATGGGGCCTGATTGCTGCATGTCATTTTCCTACCCAAACTGGATATATGGTTACTGACCTGTTCATGAAATGTCTTTAAATATAATGTAGAACCCTGTCCATTTAACGTAAACATGTATTGTCATCATAACTCTGTGCCCAGGACATACTTGAAACAGAGAGATAACCCTCAATGTATGACTTCCTGGTAAATATGTTTACAAATTCTTAGAATAAGTAATTCAACACATGAATCAAGACAATTTTGAAGCTAAATTGAGGCAAAGAGGAGATTTTTTTTTTTAAATCTGGCTTCTCTTAAATGTGCTGTTTCCTCCCTATTTTGCCATTTGCTACATGCTTCTGTTCTGGATTTCACACTTTAACCATTGTAAGAACGTTAATTTTCATTGAAGCACCTCCATCATCCCTGACAATGGTAATCACCATTAGCTGTGCTAATAATAATAATAATAATAATGATAATAATAACAACAACAACAACAACTTTATTTATATAGCGCTTTTCTCCCAATAGGACTCAAAGCACTTCACAGTTACAAAAACGAAGAAGAAGAAAACATTTAAGGTTATAAACGAGACCAAACACAAGGATAGATACAATAGAGGATGGAACGGTACTATAGCTATTACATGCCATACAGGTTGTGGTTAATTAATTAAATGCCTGGATAAACAGGTAGGTCTTCAGCCTGTTTGTATAGATTTCCAGTGAGGGGGCCTGTCGAATTGCTTGAGGCAGACTGTTCCAAAGAGTGGGAGCAGGGTGGCTAAAAGCTCGGGCGCCAAAGGAAGTTAAGGAGATTCTGGGAACTGTTAGGAGTCCTTCATATGCAGATCAAAGTAAGCGAATGAAAGTGTAGGGAACTAGAAGCTCTCTCAGAGAGCTGGGACCCTGGGCATGGAGTGCGTTGAATGTCAACAAGCGAATCTTGAAATAAATTCGCCATTTTACAGGCAGCAAGAACAAGTCTGGTTAGTTAACAACCTGGCTGCAGCATTCTGCACCAGCTGCGGGCATTGCAGCTCTTTTTGCAGTAGTCTAGGCGTGATGACACAAAGGCATGGACAAGCATAATAAGATCATCTGGGGGGATCAAGTGCTTAATGGTGGCGATGTTCTTTAGGTGGAAGAATTAAAATTTGATCACAGCTGACACCTGATGTTTAAGGGTCAAGTCACAGTCAAGGACAACACCAAGATTCCGCACATGAGGTTAAGGAACTGGGAATCCCAAGCTTAAGGCCAGTGTGTTGGCCGAGCTGCACTCTTGTTGTCTTCCAACGATGAGCATCCACCACGAACACTTCTATCTTATCAACATTCAACCTCAACCAACTGGAACTCATACTTATTTATTTATTTATTTATTTATAAAATATTTTACCAGGAAGTAATACATTGAGAGTTACCTCTCGTTTTCAAGTATGTCCTGGGCACAGAGTAAAACAAATAATACATGGTTACAAATACAGTTACATAAATGAACAAGGTATACATTTATATACAAGACATTGCATGCACAGTTAAAGAAAATATATATTATGAGCGTATGAAACAGTTACAGACCAGATTAAAGTGTGAGACAGCCTTAGATTTGAAAGAACTTAAGATGGTGGTGGATATGAGAGTCTCTGGTAGGTTGTTCCAGTTTTGGGGTGCACGGAAGGAGAAGGAGGAACGTCCGGATACTTTGTTGAGTCTTGGGACCATGAATAGTCTTTTGGAGTCTGATCTCAGGTGATAGGAACTCATACACTCTAGGAGCTCAGATAAACATCTATTGAAGACTGATAATGGGTCTTTACTGCCCGGTGAAAGGACAAGTCGTGTTGAGTGTCACCTGCATAGCAGTGATAACCCAGGCCATGCCATATGATTAGGTCATCTAGTAGCACCATGTAAAATCTGAACAACATAGGAGATAGGATAGAACACTATGGCACTCCACATGACAGGGGCATTGATGCAGAGGAGTACACTCCTGAAGATATGAGGGTGCCAGTGAGAAAGGATCTGAACCATCTGAGAACTGTGTCTCCCAGTCCACAGAAATCCTTCAAGCGCTCCATTAAGATCCCATGGTATGAAATGCTGCAGATAGATCAAGCTCAAACAATCACCTATGTCTTTCGCCATCAGATCATTTAGCACATGAACCAGAGCTGTTTCAGTACTATGCCAACTTCTGAATCCTGACTGGAATGGGTCATAAATGTCATGATAAATAGCTTTCCAGTGTGGTTGCCACCACTTTCTCAATAACCTTGCCTAGGAAAGGAACGTTTGAGACAGGCCTGTAATGGCCATGCAATGGTCGAATGAAGGCTTTTTTAGAAGAGGTCTGATGACTTCTTCCTTCAGCCCTTTCGAGAACGATTCCGTCTGCAAAAGAGCACAGCACAATTTTGGCAAACACTGTACTGGGCCGATTATATCAACACAGCCCAAGAGAAGGCGTGTTGGGACTGGCTCCAAATCTTGCTTCCCCTCCTAATCTGTGAGTTTATCTCCTCTAAACTGTTCTAGTTCCATGTAACCCCTCATCAGGACTCCTTGCTAAATAGCTATCGTAGGTCATTCCTTGGTGAAACAGTATCATACAGAACATTTAGAGCAACAGTGTACTAAGAACACTACAGTCATGTCACATCGTTTATTATTATTATCTTTTATTTATAAATCACCACCATGGGACTGCTGCACAGTTGATGACATGGCTATTGGCCATGATATACCAAGTGCCACAGACCCGTGGAAACGTTTAATCATAAATGACATCCCAGATGTTTCACGTAATCCATTGTTCTGTGAATATTTTAAAGAGTTTTGTTTTCCGACTCCTCATACAAAATATAGATACAGTATTTAACAGTCAAATATTACAATAAAATACTTATTAGCTGCTCCACAAAGTAGTCAAGGCCACTTTATCAATGTATCATTTATCTATGCAACACTTGACTATACTATACTATACAATACTATACGGATGTATACTGGCCACCTCTAACAATTTATCATTGAAACTTCATAATTTTCTGAACCATATACAATATTTTTACTTTCTCTGAAAACAATCCCTGAACCAAATGCATGTTGATAACACAGAGATCCTCTGCATGTTTATACAAGCTTCTATAAGGAATAGTTTTTATTTTCAATTAGATTGTCAGCTCTTTGGTTCAGGGTCTCCCTTTGCTTTATGTTGTCTGCACTTATCCCCATTGTTTGCCATTTATTTACCTTGTATTGTAATGCTGTAATGCGCTGCGCACATTATTGCGCTATGCAAATAAAATTATACATACTGCTGCGGCACAGTTTATTCGAGCATTTGCCCGTTCTGTGCCGCAGCAGTAGCCTGGCGCGCGCCCGAGAGTGACGGGCGCGCGCCGAAGCAGCGGAAGAGCGCCCTCCGATCGGGGCGCTCTCCCTACCGCTGCCGGGTCCGCCGGGTCCCCCGGAACCCCCTGCCGCTGTCCCGCGATCGCGGGACACCAGGGCTCCCTCGGGGAGCCCCTGGACGCGCGTGCAGGGGGCGCACGCTCCCGAAGACGCGTGACCGCGCGTCTATGACGCGCGGCACGCCGAGGGGCGGCCACTAGCAAGCCGGGAAATCTTCCGGCTTGCGGATCTGGCCGCAGTGTAATAAACTGTGTCGCCAGTGTATACCGTAAGTATATGTGACTTGTATATGTACAGTATACTGTAAATGGGGCAGAAAGAGGCTGAAACGCTGTACTACCGTGATGGAACTCTATCTTATTGTGAGAGCAAGTGGTAGACATCTATCCCAAAAAATAATTCATGACCCATTGTGCTCCTGAATTTCAAATCTATAAAAGTTTCGTATTTCACCAGAAATCATACAGTACATTTCAAATCGATGCTGTGAATAAATATATAAAATAGATATTTTTTTTGTGATCCGAAGTTCACAGTATGAGTCCAGTGTGTAGTGGATGAGAGGTTGCTGTTATGATGGAATTCATTGTACAGAGTAAACTTTATTGACTTTAATGAGAATAGATTGTCCAGGTCATTTAAATGATCTCAAATGCATTTTCATTCTACTTATGTCGGTACTCCTTGTCTTTGCCGGCTCAGATTATAATTGATAGATCCAACTTTTAAAATATACTTACATTTGATATTCCCAGTGGCATTTAATATGAGGAGTGATTTTTTTTTTTTCCATTTAAGGGAGGCCTAATGTAGGATATTAATCTGGTATACTACACTGCTGACTTACAATTTTACTTTGTGTATCATTTAAATATCGTAAGCACATTGGATTTTTTTTAGCTCTCATACTGTGGAGCTTATTAAGAAAACTGTATGCTGCAGCTTTCCGAGTAAGACCTCTGAAATGAATAAGACCTACCAAGTATCAGAATCATTTAGATCAGGGGTGCGCAAACTTTTGCTCCTGCGCCCCACTGCCTCTTGTCCCCCGGTGCTTGCGCCCCCTGCCCCCCTTCGCAGCGTCAAATGATGCGCGGGTTAATGTGATGTCACGTGACCCATGGAGTCATTTGACGCCGCATTGCTGTGGCAAAGTGCGTGTGACGTCACTCCGCTTGACCCCACGGCGTTGCCTTGGAGACGCTTCCAGACGCCAGCTGAAGCAAGGTAAGTTGATGACACACGCGATCCCCCGGCATTTAATTTGAATGCCTTGGGGAAGAGAGTGGGGCCACTGCAATGGCCCCCCCCCACCCAGGAAAAAATCGCGTTCCCCCTGAGCGGCGTGCCCCCCCAGTTTGCACACCCCTGATTTAGATTTAAAATGATTCAAAGAAGAAAACCGGAGCACAGCTGAAGAATGTGTAACATAGGACAGTGGACCATATAAAAAATGTATTGGCTTAAACAAACATGTGAATAAAGTCCTGACAGATCCTCCAACGCGTTTCATGCACCGGGCGCTTTATCAAAGAGTTATTTAGATTATACATTTTTTAGGATTCTCTCAAGGCAATTTTGAAAACAAACCAAGCTGATACACTCATTGTTTTTTTTTAAATTAATTTGATTTTGTTTTTCATTGTTTGCATTTGCTTACTTAAGTGCGGTCTCCCAATTTTGTTTCTAAAAAAAACAAAAAAAAGTTCAGGGCACTTGAAGAAATATTTTACACTATATATATATATAGTTTTTTTTTTAATCCAACAATTAATAAACTGACTTGGAAACCACAACAATTGTACAGTATGTTTTTATTCTTTAAGAGTTACACTGGACATAATATATATGCACTAAGAACAACATATATTTTCCCAACCCTTCCAATTTTCCATCCCAGTCGCTTTATTATACATTATTGCATATAACTGCTCTTAATAGTTTCCCTGCCCGAGGGGCTTGCACTGCATGGCCGGTCTCCTGGCAGGGAAAGTGTTAATGATTGCATTACTATATAACTCGGATTGCAGACTGGCATCTTAAAACCTGAGGAAATGGCCATTCTTTTTAATAGATAACAAACCTAGAACCATTTAATCCGGCGATGGTCTAAATTACACGCTGCTTCCCTTGAGAGTATCCTAGTTCACAATGATTGATATATTTTCTCAGTTACATTGTGGTTTAGATTTTGTTCAAGGTCATCTCATAATGTACATTCAGAAACACCCCATCCACAGGCATGTATTCCTGCTTTCTTACTCATTCCTTTCCATGTCTTTACTTTCCTGCTTAGATTTTCCAAGTGATTGGTCATTTTGTTAGATGAACTTCCAAATGTGGGGCCCAGGTTAACTGAAGGTCAATACATTTAAAAAGAAATGGTATTATCCGTGCTTAACGCCAATTTTGTTTATCGACCAATTCACTAAAGCCATATTGCCAGCAGTAAAGCTTTAAACAGGCTTTTTTCTTCGTCAATCAGCACTATATGAAGTTTAGACGATGCATTACCAAAGGGGTTAATAGGGCATTGCTTGGAAATATCTTGCCAACCCATGTGCTAAAGAAAGGGTTAAACCCTTCTTCCCTCCCCTCCAGTGGGGCCCAGCCACTGTCCCCAGGGACCTAACCCCATTATTCACCCCGACCCAATCCACCCAACAACCTCACATCTTTATGAATCACTCACAGCTCTGTTAGCCAAAGTTGGTAAACAACATTACTAATCTTTACTTTAAAATATACACCAAGTGGTTATTAACCACTTGAGAGTCAATGAGGCTAGCTAGGACCTCTCAAGAAGGGCCCACTTTTCCCATCCCTGTTGAGGTGCTCCATGGTCTTCAGGGTCAAATGTTTAATCCATAAGTGTATAAAACATAATCCTTTCTTCGCCATTTAAAGGCTCAAATAAATAGTTAGAAACAGAAAACGTGGTGCTAAAAATGTAGTCTAAGGCCTAAAACGCAGCCTAATCTAGAAACCGGTGGCCTACTGTAATCCAAAGCCTTCCTGTCCCACAAGAAACTACCCTCATAGTTGAACCCAATGCATCCTCAGTTACTTGAAGACTCAACTTCGTTCTTAATTTCTTTACAATCTTAAAAAAAGGAAAACTTTTTTCCCCCCAACGCAAGCCATCCTCATGTGTCCTCTCCTTGTCGATGACTTAGGTGGATAAAGAGAGTGTGTATTTGTGCTAGGTGACAACGCAACTAATGATATTGCCTGCTTGCGGCCCTTGGAAATAAAGTCTTACATCTGCTGCCATTTTTTACCTTGTGACATTGGTCACTGTCAAGGTGTTGTTTTAGGCCTATACCGGACATCGGGAGACAACCAGGGAGCTTTGCTGGACCCTCCGGTTCTGGTTATGTTTAACCCCTTGAGTACCAGACTCTTCCTGATATATTGGTGCCTATATATTGTAATGTATTTTTTAGTCATGTTTGTGTTATGTTTAATTTATGTTTGTTCAATAGCTTAAAGTCCAATTAAATGCCCCAAAGTTCACCAAAGAACATGCTAATGTGACAAAGATACAGCACACAAGGGGAAATGCCACATGAGTACTATCATGAAACAAACAGAAATGCTACCATATATGTTTTATGCATTTTCCTTTTTGTGCTGTGTCTTTTTGCCTTTAGCATGTTCTTTGCTGAACTTTGGGATGTTGTATACTGTACTTACTTTCAGGTTTGGAAAAATACCCGGGCGCTATCTCTGTATGGTGTATAAATGGGATTATCAATAAAAATAAAATAAGAAGGGTATAATACGGCCTTTGGATTTCACGTGTTTTTCTTGTGGTGCCCTCCTGTGACTCGAACCCCAACAGGATCAATCCAGGACCCTTAGTAGCAATGGAACACAGAGATATGGGGGAGCACTGTATGAGGAACAGTATGAGTTTAAGGAAGGTGAATCTTCTTTAACTGGTGGTCAACGGGGTGAGCTCCCCAATTGATTAATCAGCTTTGGGATAAACTCAGTGGGCGGGAAAATACATACATGTATACTGTATGTATATAGAAATAAATGTATCACTTACACGGCCTTGTGTAAGTTCTATTACATCAAGGTGTCTTTAACGTTCAGCTCTTTCTTATGATGTAGGTTTTTCTTCTGTCTTGTCTTTGTCTCACACTGATTCTGGGATGTTCCTCGCCGCAGACTTCGCTTCCTCCTCCTAGAGGTCTCCCTCTCACAGAGAAAAAAGGCAGTTAATTCGATACCAATCATATGCAAACGACAACTGAGGTCCGGGGAGGTGATAAGGGAATAATAAGATAATATCCGTCACTCACACGGGCTAATGTGAGTGTCCTCCCATAAGGGTGTCTTGATTTCACCTTTTTCAAATATCTGATGTTGAAATGCCGAAAGGCTCCAAAAAATGGAGTCTAATGGTGTTTTGCAATTGTCTCAAATGGACGAGCAAAACAGGGGAGACCTCTAGGAGGAAAAAGCGAAGTCTGCGGCAAGGAACATCCCAGAATCAGTGTGAGACAAAGACAAGACAGAAGAAAAACCTACATCATAAGAAAGAGCTGAAAGTTAAAGACACCTTGATGTAATAGAACTTACACAAGGCCGTGTAAGTGATACATTTATTTCTATATACATATACATGTATGTATTTTCCCGCCCACTGAGTTTATCCCAAAGCTGATTAATCAATTGGGGTGATCTCACCCCATTGATCACCAGTTAAAGAAGATTCACCTTCCCTAAACTCATACTGTTCCTCATACTGTGCTCCCCCATTTCTCTGTGTTCCAAACTTACATTCAGGCCTCGTCCAGGGTGGCGCTGAGCGGGCGGGCTCACGCTCACCACGATGAGACACATTGCGACAATGTGTGTGGACAGCGTAAGCGGGTGGGCGCGCCTGCTCGGCGCTTAGCTGCTTGCCGAGCAAGCAAATTTGAATTTGCTGCTCGCAAGCGCGTCACGTGAGTGGTTCGCCCAATGAGGGCGAACCAACTCCATGACGTCATGGCCGCGCCCCCAGATGCGCGCGCACCTAGCCGCCCACAAATCGCCCGGCCGAGCAGGGCAGGTTTTTAGCATAAGGTGACGGGGTAAGGTATTTAGCGTAAGGGAGCAGGGTAAGGCATTTAGTGTAAGGGGAGTGGGGTAAGGTATTTTGGGTAAGGGGAGTGGGGTAAGGTATTTATGGCAAGGGGACCGGGATAAGGTATTTAGGGTAAGGGGACTGGGGTAAGGTATTTAGGTTAAGGGGACCGGGGTAAGGTATTTAGGTTAAGGGGACCAGTGTAAGGTTTTTAGGGTAAGGTATTTAGGGTAAGGGAACCGGGGTAAGGTATTTTGTGTAAGGTGACCGGGGTAAGGTATTTAGCGTAAGGGGACCGGGATAGGATATTTAGAGTAAGGGGACTGGGATAAGGTATTTAGGGTAAGGGGACCGGGGTAAGGTATTTTGGGTAAGGGGACCGGGGTAAGGTATTTTGGGTAAGGGGACCAGGGTAAGGTTTTTAGGGTACTTGGTTTTTAAGCTAAGGTCTAAGGTGAGGGGCATATCTTGTTGGTAAAGCGGTCGGCGGCGAGGTGAGTGGCGCTAAACACCGACCTCGACTTGTCATGGCAAAATGGCCACCAAGAAGCATCCTAGATCGCACCAGACGGGCCCAGACTATGTATTTTTCTATAATGCATTTCATTTTGTTTATGTGTTGTCACACTCTATACTGCCTTTTAATCTCCCATGGTGTATTCCACCATGGGATATGTTGGTGCTATAAATACATTCATAGTGAATGTAGAAAAGTATATTGCAGCACCAACATCTGTGGGCATCTAGCAGCGATTGACTGGTTTCTAATCTCTCACTGGTTAATGTTCCTGTTACTTAGCGCTATCCCTCTATTTGTGGCTGGAAAATGAAGACACTATTATGCTATCACAAGGCCAAACCTCAAGCCTGAATATAATTCAGAAGTCCTTGAGAAGGAGTAACCTGCATCGTATCACTGACGCCTGGCTCAAAGAGCAAACCTCAAGCCTCCAGCCTGCAAGACGACAACATGAATCTCTACGATCCTAGAAATTAGACTTGATTGATAGGAGGCTGGTAATAAAATGTCATTTCTTATAGATGTGGAAGGGCCGTTGTGCCAGTGATAAAGTGAGATTGGTCAGTTCTGACAAAACATGCATCATAGACCTATTATTGACCGAGGTAGATGGTATTGATTGAGCTGCCAGGCTTATCATATTACACAATTATGATATTAGATTTGCATTTTTAATTCGTTTACAAGGAATTGGCTTCAGACAATTATGGGAGACATATACTAAGATGGATCCAGCTCCTGCAAAAAGCAGAAATTGGAAGCTTTTAGGAAGATGTCATTGTCAGAAGGGGGAAAAAAAAGTTATACTTATGAAAACCATGACAAGAGAACAATGAAAATGTAAAATCGTTGTGGTCTAAATGGTTTTTATCAAGGAAAGGCTCTCTCAGGGGAGAGGAGGCAGAAGTATTGGATGACCCTTACTACTGGCTTGACATAGGGAACCTGATTATAGCCAAGAGTTTAGCAAACAACAGTGAGCACAAATGTGACCAACAGATAAGCATTGAAAGATTCTAGCACAAAATACAAACTGCTGTAAAATAGACAAACCCCATTCACTCCCTACCCTCTCTAAATTGGGGGGAATGACTGAGCTGCACGGAAGTTTGGATCAAATGCTTAGACTAAGGCCCTTATTCTGTAAGGTGTGATAGGGGCAGATGAATTGCCTATGCATGAAAAGCCCCATTGACTTTAATAGGGCTTTTCCTGCCATAGCACGTCATCCGCGCTTACCACATCTTACAGAATAAGCCCCAGTCTTCGCCGCTTTAACATTCCTGCTTTAAGTAGCTAAGTAGCGCTTCCTATATATATATATCAGTATTATGGTATACCCTGATATATATATATATATATATATATATATATATCAGTATTATGGTATACCCTATCCCATAGCTTCTTTGCATACCCAGTTAATCAACCCCACACTGATGAGACCCATTAAGGTCGAAACAGCTGTCTGTGGGTGGTTTTCTGGGTATGCACCTTAACCCTGGCTGTGCTCAAAGCTGTGACCATGCAGCAAGCTTAAGCCTATAGGGAACCATGTTAAAAATGGTTTTTGAAGCAAAAAGTGGCACTGCGTGCTCATTTGCATGTCATTTCCCAGAATCCCTTGCTGCAGTGGAAGTGCTGTATGCTGGGTGATAATGGTGAAAGGTGGGTTTGCAGACCTGCCTAAGACATGCAGATGAGCATACAGTTGTATTTGCATATATATATATATATATATATATATATATATATAGAGAGAGAGAGAGAGAGAGAGAGAGAGAGAGAGAGAGAGAGAGAGAGAGAGAGAGAGAGAGAGAGAGAGAGAGATACAAACATATGACTCAAATGTTTGATATATGAAAAATAGATTTAATAATGCCCCAGCATACCTTTTTAAATATTTTATTATTTTTGTTAAAATTATTAGTATTAGTATTTTTATTGCTTTAACATGTAGAGAAAAAAAATCCAATGGCCTCTTGCATTCATTTTTTTGCCAGGAAATTAAAGCAAGGGGTACAGAACAGGTACTGTTAAGTTTCTACACACTATTAAATTATAGCAAAGAAGATGTGTGCTCCTTAAATGATGTAACGTAGTATACACGTGACAAAATGGTGTGAACAGGTATGTAGTGAAGGGATGAATTTGCATAAACCTACTGAATGAGAGGGATTCAATGTAAACCCCTGAATACATGCAGTAAATCTGCCACCTTCTAAGATTGAGAATTTGGTACCTTTGTTAAAGGCTTTGCTTCTTTATCTAGACCAGGGGTAGCCAACTCCAGTCCAAAGGGCTACCATCCTTTCAGGATATCCCTGCTGCAGCACAGGTAACTCAATCAGTGGCTCAGTCATTATTAGGGAGAAGGGGTGGCTCAGTCATTATTAGAGAGAAGGAGCTGCTAAGTGAGAAAAGACTGACTGGCACTGAGTTTGAAGCAGGGGAGCTTTGTTCAATGCCCGGGGTCGGCTCCTTGTGACCTTGTGGTATATCCTGATATCCTGACCTGTTGGTAGCCCTCGAGGACTGGAGTTGGCTACTCCTGACCTAGATCTTCTCCCAGATTTCCCAATGGCATATTGGTGGCTGGCAAATGTCTACCAATGTAATACACGAACAACATAAGATTCTATTTTTTGTTTACATTTATATAAATGTTCAAAATCCACTCAATCTCTGGGCTAAGAATAAGACCAGTACTGTGAGGGTTGCGGAATTGTTGCTCCTTCCCATCAACACACGAGTTGGAAGATCTATTGTTTTACTACAGTTATTGAGTCGAGATGTGAGAACGTTTCGCATGAGGTTGCAAACCATGTGAAATTTACCCTATTCTAGTTGCAAAAAAAGCAACCGCGGCTCAGTCAGAGATCACAGAAGATTCGCCATGCCATGCTTTGCGTGCCGGAGTGCCGCGGCCCTTCCGGCACTTGCGACCACGTTTCCGTTTCTCCAAATCGCCCACCTGATCGCTCCATCACTGATGACCGAAAGGAAGAGTAGAAGTCCTCTTACGTTCCTCTTCCTGTAAGATTGCGCTCTGCACTCCACATGACGGCAGAACGCCATTTCGCTTACAACAATGACCTGATGAAAGGTCCACATGGGACCTGAAACGTTGTCTTTCCACTGTTCTTGGCTGTCACATTAGATGGTGAATTGCATTATAAACTAGTCAGTAGAGTTCTCTGTCTTAGAGGAGACCTGTTCTTTGAAAAAATTCCTGACAATAATGAGCATCTAGATGACGATGTAGCTACCACTTCATGGGGCCCTTGGAGTGCCAGACCCCATAATGTAGTCGCTATGTCCTGGGAACCCAATGGGTTCAATCAAAATGCATTGCAATTTCATTTAATGTGCTAATTTGTCAAATTCACTAAACTCGCTAGATTCACTTGTGAAAGTCTATACAAACCCTTGGTTCCCTTTATGCTGAGACTATAAATAGGGCACACACCTTGTTTCACTCACTGGCTGGCGATATATAATTTAAAGCAAACTAACTTGGCAACATTATTCTCTTCTGGAAGCTCGCTGAAACGTCTCACAGGGAATAGAATTTGGGGGGCAGAAAACGCTTAAACTGTTGTGAATGTATTTCGGACATGTGTTTCACACATCCCTACTACTGAAATGTACATGATGCATTTGTTATATTGCAATAGTAAAAGCATGTGCAATGTTATTTTTAAAAAAAATGATAGTTCATATTCTTTATTAAATCTGCCTTCATGCAGGGATGCCGACCTCCAAGCAGCTTAGTCAATGAGATTTAAAGGTTCTGGGCCAAAAAAAAAAAAAGGATGGAATTTATGATGAGTGAGATTCCAATACATTCTATGAGACTGACTCTAAATCAGAGATTTCACTGACAATCTGTGAGTTGACAAGTCAATGCAGATGCAGAAATCTGCATGAATAATGTGGTTGTTTTTTTTACTGTGTGTCGGTGTTCTCCAAGTTTAGTCCTTGAGAGCAACCCGCTGGCCAAACTTTCAGCTCAATACACACCTAGGCAAGTCGACTTGATGACAATTAGAGATGAGGTAACTGGTTAATTACTGTAGGTAATAAAATTCTGTCTGGTTGGGTGCTCTTGAGGACGGAACCTGGAGAGCCCTGTGTATATCGAGCATGACGTACAGATGTAGCCAGCCTAAGATTTGTTTCTGCCTGGGCCAACCTTAGCATGGCATCTTTGCTGCGGTGGTCACATTCAAAAGCACGGTGCCATCTGCAACAATGCCGGGGGGGAGCCACATTTTCACTGAAGCTGTAGCTTTTGCATTTTAAGCCACAGCTTCAGCAAAAGTGATGCTGGCCACATCTGTACCATTAGTAAATTGTGCTGAACAAACGTGTAAAGATTTATCACTAAGGAGGCTATTTATCAGGCAACTTTCTGCAAAACGAGTGCCAAACAGCACCAGAATTTCCAAATATTTTTTTACAAATTGGTTTAACTGGATTTATTTCCTATGAGTAAATATGGCACCGTATTTCATGCACTAGTTTTGCTCAGTTGTGCAGCTTTAACAAATAACCCCCAATGTATTTGTGGTCATAGATCTTGTTTTTGTTTGCCCTTTTCCTAACATTAATGGTTATACTGTATTCCAAAAATGCACAGTAAATAAATGAGAACAAAAAGACAGCAACTGACCCCTCAGTTTTTACGTCTCCCTCTTTCTTCATGCAGCTCACAATTCTTTTTATTTCTGTACTGAAAGACAACTTAGTATCTCTTGCTGTAACATTTTTGTGACTTTTTTTTCTGATTCTCTTTTTAGTCTTACTGTACCTAATTGCTTTAAAAAGGGCCGGTGGCTCATTAACAAGAAGTGGTTGTGAGAAGTGCTCCAGGCTCCGTCTGCAGCTACAGTATAACGTTACTTTATATGCTCCTACAGGTCACCGCAAATGTGTACAGTACATTGGATTTAGCTTATCACCAGCTCCTAATGGGTGACAATAAAAACACTTTGGTAGGAAACACTCTAGAACAGAAAAAGACAACAGATTCCCCTCTTCATCTTCATTGAATGTTAATTTACTAGCAATTATAGTGTCTTTACTATACACTTAGAATCCCATTCATTTACACTGCAGGAAGAAGAAGTACCTTTTATTACTTATTTTATTTAAATTATTGATGCCTGAAACCATGAGCTGTTCATTTCCTGCTTTCACAGCCATGCTAATTGACTTGATTTTGAGTCAGGTGAGCATGAGGGTAATTTAACAGGGGCTATCAGTGATTGTAATGGGATCTCTGTTATTTTGGTGGAATGCACTAATAAACCACATTATGTTGTTTATATCACTTTTATTTTCTATTATCGTTTTCCCTGAAAGAAAAAGGTTATAAGGGTAAAAAAATAAATAAAAAGAATCGCATTAATACCACACACACCAGTTAGTTACTATTCATAACAATGCAGTATTGTTGTAACCAATGGGGTAGTAGATACTAAGAGGGCTGCGTTTGGCCATTCAAAATATCTTTTTTCATATTTGTCAATTACAATCAATGCTTCGGTTAGTTAAAAAGAAATAGTTACCACTTTCCAGGACCTATAATTTTGTAAATTCTTTTGAGGGTATTTAAAATGGAGTAAATTGGGTTCCAGTAGTGAAGAGTGAGCCAAACGGTTAAAGTTGAATTTGCTTCTGTCAAGCCTAATTTGCCAATGGAATGTCCATATTGTTTTCATAAACTAGTGCATTACGTTTCTCATGCAATCTGCTGTATTGGACAAGAGGCTTCCCAACGATACAATATGGAAACCCTTCTGCTGTGCAGTAATTATAATGAAGGCACAGTCCTAGTGCACAAGTTATCATGTGCGTTAAGATTAAAGCTTGTATACATTTTTTACTATCCAGTTGGAGAAGGTGGTACAGGTACTAGAAACTTGTCATTTTGCTTTCATTGTTCACAAACCGTTTATTTCTAGCACACCTTATATATGTAGTTCTCTTTTATTTGCTAATGTTATGGGTAACAAAATACAAGGTGTACCTTATCAGATTATTCCTGAGCCCAAAGAGTTCAAGGCAAGGCCAGCTGTATTTAAACCAGTTTGGAAACTATACATATTTAATTACATTTACATGTTACAATACACTGATATATACAAGTAACATTTATTGCATTCTCTGCTCAATACCAGGTATAGTTTGTGACAGGACTTGCTAAATGGTGTAGTTTGGACATTTCTATATTTAAAGAAGAAACCCCTTTCTTGTTATAAATCATGACCAGCACTTGACTATAGGAGGATTAATAATTAATTTTATGGAAGACTTTCACACATTGAGAACAATGTTCTAATCACACTCCTGGGGATGAACAAGTGTGATGTGGCTCCCATCAGTGCTATTACTATCTTGATTTGACCATCAGGTGGCACTGTAAAATTGGTTTATAGGATTGATGGCTATCCTTACTATTTTGGGACTCTGGATAACTATAGTTTTCCCCCACTGTAATATGAAAGCTTTGTTACTTAGATAATTGGTTGTATTTCCTTATATATTATAAATCAGTTTAACACAATGTTCTACAATGTATCGAGTGTCTATGAGTATAGTTTAGAGATGTGCTAACGTTTTGCCCAAGTTCCCAAATCATGCAACATTTGCCGGTTGTTCGCTGTGAAAAACGTTGCACAATTTTCAGTTTTCAAACAAAAGGCTTTTTCACCCGGAACACTGAAATAGGGCTCGTAATGGGGCGAGAAAGGAAGAGCCACCCATTTAGTAGGCCACCCATTTAGTAGAAGACCCATTTAGTAGCGGACCAATTAACTGATATACCTCCCAAAACACTAATCGATACAACACGTGGAGAGATGGCAGAAAAAGACAAAAGACAGCGCACAACTCTCACGGTGTAGTAATTTCAAATATATTGAGCTACAGTGAAGCGGGTAAGTATTGTACGTACGTCCAATAAGATCATTCGAGCATTACATGTTAGGTACACGTTACCACAAAGGCACAGGGCGGTTCTCCTCATCCGACAACCATCACGGAAGGAAATCAGCGTCCCGGTATCAGGCAAAGCACTTCTGGGTCCCGGTGTCTGTCTTCAGTTGATACAGGTTGCTCCGTGGAGAGATACCTGTGAACACATCTGAGAAACCTGGGAGATAAACTAATTTGAATATGCAAATAAGCTTGTTTTACATTTTTTTTGTTTTCAACATTTTTAGAACATTTTGGCCTACAAAGTTCAGACAGACTGACAACTTTCAAACTTTTTTTAAAATATTTGACTGAATCCTGACAAGGTTGCTTATCTCTAGTACTGTCTACATTAAATGATAGTTGACCATATTTACCTATTTATATTTTGTCTTCCTGTAGGAACACCCTTTCTTACCTTTTATCTACTGTGTCTGCTACTTTGTATCCTCTTTTGTAACATCCGTTTAGCAAGTGATCAGTCACAGGCTGGTTCAATTGCTAACATTACTCACAGTTACCCAGTTAATTCGACGTATACTGGAACAGTTTGAATGTACCTGTCCCTCTTAACTTTGACTCTTTTACTTATGCTGCCAATAATTTAAAGTTGTCAATCTCTGGGTTGTTTTAAAACTTTTCTAATAATATAACAAACTTTTGTTTTAGATTGCAGAGATTAGTCATTTCAATTTTCATCCGCAATTCTTATGCCCCCTTTCCTCCCCCTTCCCCCCCCTTCCTCCCCCAGGCTCTACCTGGATGATGTCATCGCTTACCCATAAAGAACAACAGTAGGAGCAGAAACTCAGAGCAGAGTCTGTATTTTTAGTGTACACTGTACTGTACACTGTTTAATTTCAGAAATTTGCATAGTGCAAAATGTACCTGCCAAAGATCTCCAATCCATTCGTTTTGCATTTGTAAGTCATTTTCCGATGAATAGATATTATGATAAAGAATATAACTCTAATTAGTGGCAGTATTACCCTGGAGATGGTTCCAGATAATCTCCAAGGACAGTCAGCCAGCTAAGGTTTTACATCTTTTGCCACCATTTAAAAAACAGCTCTGGCTACGGGTGTCCTGTCAGTCTAAAACCATGTGAAATGCTATTGTACCTGAATCTCCCAGCTCATGTCTCAGGAAGTTGTTTTAATACAGAATCATGTTGCAAATTTTTTTTAATGAATTTAATTTAAATCTATTTATGTCGTATTGGCAGACCCCAAATGTATTGATCGTATTGGTGCTTTTAACCAAGCATCTAACCAATGTGATAAACAGTATTGTTATAATTAAGAACAACGCTTGTTTCATTTTGTAGCTATAATGCTAAAATTCTTTATTCCACATTCAGGTTCAATAAAATTCTTCTGTCCCAGGAGGGCACTAAAAAGAGAAAATAAATTATAGAAACAATCATTTAAGTCCGCACAGTTTGAAACCACCTTGCTTAGAGCCGGTTTGATATTCAGCTCTTAATATGACGTGGGAAAGTAACAAGGAGACTAACAATATATAACAAACTCCATTTCTGTAACAAGAATATTAGTTTCATTGATTTTTTTTGATTTTTTTGGCTGAAAAAAAACTAAAATTCCAGTTAAACACAGAACAGAGATTAATACAACTGTCTTTTAATATTATTAGATTTTCTGAAATCAATATTTTTCCTTATATTACACCCTCCCTTGCGATAGAGTGGCGGCTTTTTTTTTTTTTAGCAATCTAATAAGGCATTCAGACAGCCAACATACTGAGGGCTTTTATATAACACGCCACAGTGGTATATACTGTATGCATTTACAACTATTTCATGATAAATTGATTTGTACATTTTATATCTACAAGGCAGAGAGATCACCACTGCAATGATCACATTAAACCATTTCCATTATATACATGTGTAGCCTAGTGCCACTGGCTATGTGTTTCTCGGCCCTGACATGTAAGTCCTGGTAAGTGCAGGCAGTGTCAGGGTTAAATCCCTCCACATGACCAGGATATGAGTCCGTTGACACACTAGCAAGATTGTTGTCATAGCCAGGTGCAGGCTGGATGGCAGTTGGGAGCATCATGCCTGGGGGGGGAGGGGGGGTGTTTAGGGGTCACACGTAGTATGGTGTGACACCGGGACCTCCTCTAACACCTGCCCAGTTTGGGGCAGGGTCACTAACCCCTTCCCAGGTATATAAGAGGCTCCTAACTCAAATTTAGAGGAGAACGATTCCAGTATGTAGCCTGCTCCCCAGGGAGTGAGGCGTGTCTTACCCCATTAGGGGTTAAGGGGGTGGCGACTAGTCTCAAGGGCCTCAGGCCCTTGGGGATGGGGGGGGCCTAGTCATGGAATGATGGTGATGCAAAATACGAGGGAAGATATGATATGATGGTCGTGTAAGAAGTATCTCGCGTGCAAGAGATGGAATCGGGTCCTGGCCCGCCAAATAAAAGGTGAACGGTTCCACGTCTCTGTGTCCTTACTGAAACCGGGGGGTTTCCTGCAGGGATACTATCGGCCTCCGGCAGCTCTCCTACAGCATGGAGGTGCTGCACCGAAAAAGTACCGATATGTCCCGTTTCTATTCCCACTAACATCGCAGAGATTCAGGCTTCCTGGCCTACAGCAGGTGAGCTACACAGCACCAGGCTAACCGTAACATGCAGATCTCCCGTACAGTTGGGAAAGGGTGTTACACATGCTTGAAGCAAGACACTGCAGAGATCTTATATTACATACTATCCGTCATAAGACGAGTCTGGGCGTGGATTTATGTTCCTTAGGCCTCACTAAACCTAGAGATTCCATAATTTCTTTGGAATGGTGAAGTGTAGCTTTGGCCTTTGACATTGTCACAAGTATCATTCACCTTCAGTACTCAAGCAATTATCAATGTCTTGCGAATGGTGGGGCTATTGGTATGTTTTACAGATGGGCAGAGATGCCACTTCAGTGCTCTAAAGCAGGGGTTCCCAAACCATGCATTTCAGCTCTGAGCCAGACTCAGCAGAGTGTCTATTACTCTGAAAGCTGTAACAATAATGTGTTACACTTAGTAATATAATGTTACATATCAGCGGCAACATTTCACAGACTGCAGCACAAAATTAGAAGGCGGCCATTTCGTTAGGCACACATTCAGAATTTTTACAGAATTATAACAGGAGCACCAAACGATTGCCAGTTTAGGTAAGAATGTAGAATTATACATTGTCGCATGCATTACATAAAAAAATAAGATAGAAAGAAAGAAAAAAGTGGGAATGTAGTACTGCTGCGACACACTTTATTCGAGCAAATACCCAGTATGTACCTGGCAGATACCTGGAATGCGCCGCTCCTCACCTCTGACAAGCCCCGTTGCGTTTGCCTTCCCAGCCACGGTTCATGCCTGGCTGACGGGCGGCTGATCTGTTAAATGATAATGATTAGGATTTAATAGGCTGCAATGCTTCGCGTGTCCACCAGATGGCATAAATTCATGAATTGTAATGCAGTATATATATATATACTGTGCAGTATTGCAGCCAGCGGGAATAAAATGCTTCAATCCCTGCCTAGAAAATAACGCAATGCACTCGGGCAGAAAACAGTCACAAACCTCAATACACCCGAGTATACCCGAATTCGTGGGACTAGCCGAGCTCGAATAAAGTGTGTCGCCAGTGTATTGCTACTTTTAACTGTCTGGGAGATAAGACCCACAACATATTATGTGATCAAATATTTGCTTTAATCATCTGTCCAAACAATTGTGTACAGTACGCAATATGATTTAAAACACAGAATTTTGTATTGTGTCCAGTTTGCTTTCCTGTTTTGACTTTCTCTAATAAAAAAAAAATTCACAAAAAATAAAATAGTTTTTGCTTAAAAAAAACCCCCAAAATATGTGCAATATTATGAATATTATGGCTGGTTCAGAAAAAAGAAAAGAAAAAGAAAGATGTGCACTGCATTGAATGTAATTCCTTAATATCTCAAACAGCCTGAAAAATGATATCCCTTTGACCTTTATACGGTTTGTTATTTGGTTGACATACCCATTACTTCAAAAATCAAATAGGTTTGTCTAAACATTATTCTGATGTTTGGTTTGGGCAGCAAAGGGCAGACTGCTGACCACTGGCTTGCTGACAGTGATCAATTTAGTCTCACGTCTTGTCACTTTCCCTGTTTATTCTACTATCAATCTCCTCTTTGCCAGCTACCACAACCACTTTCTGCTGTTCAGGCGCTTTTAACCCCAACAATAATCCAATTTACAATTGATCAATGAGAACCTGTGGTCAGTAAGGAAAATGACAGAGTCTGCAGCCAGCCGCTGACCACAAGCCAAAGTTTTTATTTATATATTAAGTGGCCCGGCAAACTTATCGAACAATATGTCAACCCCACAAGAGGCGGCTTTTTCCTCGAGCAGTGTACGAAAGTTCTTTGCAGCTTTATCCTAATGATGTTCTGTTGTTTTATTGCACACCTCTTTTGATAACAGCATTTCCGAATGACTTCACATTTTCAGAAACCATGCCTAGGGTCGAGGCTAGAGATGTGGGAATATCTTCACACTTGCCTCACAATTATTTATTGAAATGACAATTTAAAAAAAAAAAAATGGGCGTCGGCTCACATTGCCCAAAATATCTCTAATTTCACCAAAATGTTGAAGGAATGTAATCAATTTCCCCTAGTAGTTTCCAAAACGTTGCCACTTTTCACCAAAAGGGCAGTATATAAAGGGATACGTTACTGCAAACCATTTGTTCGCTTGTTACCATTTGTTTAAATGGAGCTGCGTAAATGAGGAAGAGAGGAAGAGAGGGAGAGAGGGAGAGAGGGAGAGAGGGAGAGAGGGAGAGAGGAAGAGAGGGAGAGAGGGAGAGAGGAAGAGAGGGAGAGAGGGAGAGAGGGAGAGAGGGAGAGAGAGGAAGAGAAGGATTAGTGGGGGTCCTTTTTATTGAGGGGTGTAGATGTTGCTGGAAAAGAGGTGTGTAAATAATGGTGCAGTGTATGGTTACAATCATAGGTGGAGGGAGGAGAGATGAAGAAATGTGGATCGGAGGAGAGTGGGGAAGGTGGAGAGAATAGAAAAGTTTATAAAGGAGTGAGGAAACAGCAAACAGGAAAAGCAATAGGGAGGGCATAATGAGATGCAGGGAGAGAAGGTAGGAGAATAGACTGTATGAGGTGTAGGAGTTGAAAGAGCAGATGTATAAATCAGGCCTGGCAGAGCAGTGTAGCACTGTAGATTACATAGCAGCTTAGAAAGGTAATATGTACATTAACAACAATTCTCAGAACATTTTGAAGGCCAAGTTCTTACAGTTGATGAGTTGATAGAGTGTTGTTTGGAGTATTGCTCAGAAGATGGAGTTGGAAACATTATCTGCATTGACAAAATTGCAGTGTACAGGGTTAAGAGCACTCACAGTGCTGTAATCCTGCCACGGCTGCACGTTGGATCAAGAATTCAGCACAGGGACTTGTAGATAGCAAATCGAAAAAATATCCAGGCACTCCAGTGGTCTTATTAAAGAATAAAGAGTTTATTTAAAGAAGGATGCTCCTTTAAATAAACACTTTCTTTTTCAATAAGACCATTGGAGTGCTTGGATATTTTTCTTTATTACAAAATTGCAAGCCATGCATATGGGGACGATCTACTCAGCATCACAAATGGCTTTGAATGAACTAATTGAAATCAGAAATGGCATTGCACTTGTATACATCTATGTACTAATCTTTTATTCCTATTGTAAGCCTTGAATGTCAAAAATGGTGTTAGTCAGGTATATTGGCGCAAAACAATGTGATGTGCATAATGCATAGATGTAAATACATAAAAAATGTAAAAAAAAAATATTGTTTAACCTGCATCAAAATCGTCCGCCAACCTGGACCTGGCATAAATCCTAAAAATATCTGTTTATATCGTAAGCAACTTAAAGCATTCTGATTCTGCGCTATGCATCTATACAGATGTTTCATTATATGCGGATACAAGATATATTATTTTCACAGTGTGACTATTATAAAATATTTTAAAGAAATATTTGATATTTACTAATACAAGTGAAAAATAAAACCATACACATCGTTTTGTTTTAATCTAAATTGTATCAATCAAGAACGTATGCAACATGACGCAATGTGTCAAATGTTCACAGACAAACTATGCGTTGTGTAAGAAGTCAGATAAGGATAACATTTCAAAGCTTGCTAGTACATGGGCCCCCTTAGAATTGAGTTGAAAGCTTATAAATGCTTTAGTACAAGACAATAAAAGGCTCTGGTGCTTCACTGGAAACAATCAAATGAAGGAACTCACAGATGAAGATAGTTACAAATACAAAATATTTGTTGGGTATAAATCCTGAATGGGACACAGGCAGCAATTATATATTTTGTTAATAAAAATACATAACTTGAGCACATGTTGCACACAGCAGGATGAAACAAGAATCAGCCTATTCAGTTAACATTACTTGACTTTAAAAATGCAAACCCCTCAGCAACTTTCAGCTGAACACACCATATGATTGAATGTACAGGATCCAAAAAAAACTCAAAATCAATTGACAAACCATTTCAGATGTCATATTCGTTTGCGATCACACTGGGCTCAAACCATAGTATCCACGTCAGCCTAACTTCCCGAGCCTGTGTATCACTACAGTACAGATGACTAAATACAGTAGCTACTAGCTAGCATCTTATCTGCATTTAAGAGACCCACCTGCACCTGTCAGGGTATAAAAGAATATGTCAGGAAGGAGTGGGATTTCTGAGCCAACAGAAGGCTTTTCAGGCTGAACTTACCCAGATTCTTACCTTGCTTCCTTTTCCCTGTTACAAAGGAGCTTGTTCTTATTCTGTGTCAATCCATGTTCCCTTTCAAGACCGGTCCCTGTCCTTGTTATTGCTCCCATCACGATGTCTTTTACAGACCATTTCCTGTTCCTCTTTTGATCCCTGTTTTGTTTCCAGACTATTCCTTGTTCCTGCTCTGGTTGGTTTTCCTTTTCCGGACCGGCCCCTGTTCCTGCTCTGGACCAGTATCTTTTCTGGCTGGTTCATTTTCCTTATCCGGTCCTGTACCTTTACTGGACCGATACCTGTACCTGCCCCAGTCCTGTTCATATTCCAGCCAGTCTTTGGTTCTGATCCAGAATGGTTCCCTTCCCCCTTTTTTTTTTTTTTTTTTAACTCTGGTCCTGTTCCTGTTCATGCTCTAGTTCAATTCCTTTTCTGTACCAGTCCCTGTAACTGCTCTGTTTTCTTTTGATGAACAGTCCCTGATCCTGCTCTGGTCCTGTTTCTTTTCCAGACTAGTCCCTGTACCTCCTCTGATCCCTACTCCGGACCATTCTCTGTCTCTGCTCTGGTCCCAGTCTAGAGTTTTCTGGTGGCTTCTCCAAAAATACTGGACACAATGGTGAAAGGTGCAACGTGCTCAAGAAAAGTCAGTGGGGGGGTATGTTATTTATAAATGATATGACTGATGCATCATTTTTTCTAAATTTCACTCCAATTTGCATCAATTTGCACCATTTCATATTCTATTTCGTAAAAAAAATTCTGGAGAGGGGTCTGGGGATTAAGCTTCTTCCCAGATTTTTTTTTACAAAACAGAATATGAAATGGTGCAAATTGGAGTGAAATTTAGAAAAAATTACGTAACGGTCAGATAATTTATAAATAACATACCTGCTGATCTTAATGCTCCTCCCCCAAATTCCAAGATTTTTGCACCCCCCATCCTGTCACCCTCTCTCCCCTCATCCTGTCAAGCCGCCTCATCCTCTCTCTCTCCCCTCCCCTTATCCTCTTATCCCCCCCTCCACTCATCCTCTCTAACCCCTGCTCCCCTCATCCTCTCAACCCCCTTCCTATGATTCTCACCACCCTACCTGTCCTCACCCCGCCTGTCATTCTTACCCCCCTCTCCCTGTCATTCTCACACACCCCCTTCACTGTCATTCTCACCCCCCCATGTCATTCTCACCCCCACAGAACAGCCACAGAAAAAACACAAAACTGGACAGACTAAGAATGATGATGTGGTAATTCATATTCCAGATTGGGACTCACATCTACAAAATGTTGAGGCAGCGTTGAGAACCTTTCGGGAGGCGGGTATTACAGCCAACCCAGCTAAATATTCAGTCGGCTTGGCAGAAGCAAAATATCTTGTTGTGGGAAGGGGGACTGTAAAATCCCAGCTCAATAAAGTAGAAAAATTGAGAATTGTCCCCATCCCCTAAGGAAAAAAACGATTAGGACATTTCTAGGCATTGTGGGTTACTATAGGCGATTTATACCCCATTTTGCAAGCCGGGCTGCATAGCTTTCAGTCTTAGTAAAAACAAGGGCACCCGATGTGGTAAAATGGAGCAGTGGTGCGGAGAATGAGTTTTTAGACCTGTGTACAGCACTTTTTAGTGACCCAGTCTTGGTAGCCCCGGATTTTACAAAACATTTTTTTCTGCAAACGGATGCCTCCGAAGTAGGTCTCGGAGCAGTCCTGTCCCAGTTTGTAGGAGATGAGGAACACCCGATCTTGTATTTAAGTCAGAAATTGTGTCTCCGCGAACAAAGGTACGCCACGGTAGAAAAATAATGTTTGGCCGTAAAGTGGGCAGCAGACACTTTAAAACATTACCTATTAGGCAGGTCTTTTACCCTCATATCAGACCATGCACCCTTACAGTGGATGCATAGAAACAAAGAAAAGAACTCTAGGGTTACCCGCTGTTTCTGTCATTACAACCCTTCAATTTCACAGTACAGCATCGGCCAGGCATACTGCACGGTAATGCGGACGCACTTTCTAGGGTGCACAGTCTCGGTCCACGGGCCGCTCCACTCTGTAATATTACGCTGGGGAGGAGGATATGTGACAGAATCAATGACTCTGAATATATTAGTAGGAGGTTGCATTATGCCTACTTTCCATTATGCGATGAGTTAACTCCCTGTAACGATGCGCGGAACACGCCCCCTGCGGCGTGTTCCTTCCTTACCTGTTTACTTATGATCACCGCCCTCTAGCTGCGAGTCAAGATCCTGTGTCTTTAAGGATTCTGAAGCAAGCAACGCCATCTTGCTTTCTGGCAAATCCTGCCCTCTTCCTCCTGACAGGAAGTAAGCCTCTATTTGACTTTCTCTTTGCATTTAGTCTTTTGCTGGCTGCCCTGGTGCCTGCTAGTACCCATCGCACGCTGTTCCTGCCTGGACCTCCTTCGGACCTTTACTCTCCTTTGGATTCCGGAAGACTGGGACAGGCGCTCATATACTACTAAGGTTAGTTTACCGTCGGGTAGTGTAGGTACCTGCTTAGTAGGGTTCACCTTGACATGGTAGCAGGCTTATAATTCCTTGGCCAATGCATTAGACTAAGAACCCTTATGTTATGTTTAGTTTCGCTGCACCTTGCTGTTTCTGTCACTATGCCTTTAAGAAGTCTGGACGTTCTCCAAGAAGCAATCCTTCTCTGGATGTTACCTTGTGCTCTGGACTCCATGCCCGTGTTCCATGTTCCTGGTTTCCATTTCCAGACTCCTGTGCTGAAGCGTTGGCTTCCCACAACCCCCGCGTTGGTGCCTGAGAACGCGCGCACTCCCGCTCTGCTGTCAGAGCATGTGCGCACATGCAGCTGGATCAGTTGTGTCTCGGAGCTTGGCTCCGCACCTCCGGACGCGTCGCGCATTCTTATGCGTGCGGCGCGGTCACGTGACTACGTGTGCCGATCCCCAGCTGCGTGGCAACTTACTCCCTTCGTATCCCCTGCGGCCTCCCCACCTCGCTAACGGGTCCTTCCCTTTCTCCCTGGGCTTGTGAGGAGAGCACAAGCGTGACACTCCCCTAGTTAGACAGGTCACAGGTGATCCTAATTAAGTGAACTCATCTGCATTTCCAAAGGGGAAGAGGAAATGCTTCAGAGCCAGCACTCTCTCTCAGACACTGAGAGAGGACAGAGGAGAGCTGGCAGACACACACAGGCTGCTCATACTTATGCTGTCCCGAATGGAATAAAGCTCCCATGTAAAAAACCAAGTGGTGTTACCATATATTGTTGGTCTGGTCTAATTTAGCTAAGCAGCCGATAGATAGACTTAACTTTGTTTAGTTAGTTTCCCTAATTGGGATAGGCTTTTGGTTTATGTTTTTGTTATACTTAAAGGGACAGAGCACCCATTGTTTTGTTATATATTTGGACAAATAAAACCACCAGCATATTATTTCACCAGAAGAACTGTGTTGCATCCACGGTCATCCTGCCACAGTATATATATCTATACATATCTATATATATCTACTAGCTGAGAGACCCGGCGTTGCCCGGGATGTAAATGCGTAATAGGTAGTATTATTTATAAATCGTGGAACAATAGGTGACTGTTTGTTGTAAAGGTTGGATAATAATATTGAAAAGAAAGATGGAAGAAAATGTAATACGATGTTGTATAAAAATGGTTTATTGTAACCACACCACAGTACAATGTATATTTTGGTGCCATAAGTGATGTAAAAATCTGAGTCGTGTGTCCTGCTAGGGTGTGAGGCGGCGGGTGGCGCGTGGGTTGTGAGTGCTGTCTGCGAGTGGGTGTCCTGCTAGGGTGTGAGGCGGCGGGTGGTGCGTGGGTTGTGAGTGCTGTCTGTGAGTGGGGGTCCTGCTAGGGTGTGAGGCGGCAGGTGGTGCGTGGGTTGTGAGTGCTGTCTGTGAGTGGGGGTCCTGCAAGGGTGTGAGGCGGCGGCTGGCGCGTGGGTTGTGAGTGCTGTCTGTGAGTGGGGGTCCTGCTAGGGTGTGAGGCGGTGGGTCAGTGATGTCGGTGCGTAGGGGCGGGAGGCAGCAGGTATGTGTCGAGTGTGGCGGGTGTCTGTTGAGTGCGTGCAGCGGCTGTGAAGCGGCCGGAGTAAGGGCGGGTGAAAGGCAGAGGCGGGGGTTGGGAGGCGGTAAGGCGGGCATGAAGGCGAAGGGCGGCGGGAAGGGGAGGAGGGGGTGGTGGAGGGGGGCAAGGGGTGGAGGAGGGGGGCAAGGGGTGGAGGAGGGGGGCAAGGGGTGGAGGAGGGGGGAAGGGTTAGAGGAGGGGGGGGGAAGGGTTAGAGGAGGGGGGGGGAGGGTTAGAGGAGGGGGGGAAGGGTTAGAGGAGGGGGTGGAAGTGTGAGAGGGGGTGGGAGGGGAAAAGGGAAAAAGGTGGAGGGGGGGAAGAGGAGCGGAGGGGGGGGTGGAAAGGGGAGCAGAGGGGGGGGAGGGGGGGTGGAGGGGAGGTGAAGGGGGGGTGGAGGGGAGGTGTGGAGGGGGGGGAGATAAATGGGGAGGTGAAGGGGGGTGGAAGGGAGAAGTGGAGTGAGGGGAGGTGAAAGGGGGTGAGGGGAGGTGATCGGGGGCGAGGGGAGGTGAAGGCCGCTCACTCACCCGTCCGGCAGGTCCCACGTGGATCTGAGGCGGGAGGCAGCGTGTTGTGGCCGCTCCCCCGCTGTGTCCCGGGCGCTCGCTCGCTCCCCCGCTAACTGTAGCGGTGCCGGGGGGGGGGGTATCGGGGAGACACTGACACTGGAGGGGAGGGTGGGTGGAGGGGAGGTGAAGGGGGGGTGGAGGGGAGGTGAAGGGGGGTGGAAGGGAGGTGAAGGCCGCTCACTCACCCATCCGGCAGGTCCCACGTGGATCTGAGGCGGGAGGCAGCGTGTTGTGGCCGCTCCCCCGCTGTGTCCCGGGCGCCGCCATCTTGGGTACTCGGCGCCGCGAGGCAGCCTGCCTGGCCACTGGCTGTTCCCCCGCCGGGGAGGGGGGGAGTTGTAGCGCCGGGGAGGAGGGGGCATGTATATGTGGGGGGGGGGGAGAGGTGGGAGATATAGAGGGGGGTCTCGCACGGCCGCTGACACTGGGGGGGGGGGGCGCTGAAGGGGTAATAATAGTGTGTGTGTCCCGCTGACTGTAGCGGCGCCGGGGGGGGGGGGTCGGGGTGAAAGCGCGGGAGACACGGGGAGAGGAGGAGGTGCGCGCGGGTGCTGCTAACACTGTGAGCCCCGCTAATGTAGGTAACACCCCCCCTACTCTCTCGTGTGTGTGTGTGTGTGTGTCACTGTGTGTGTGTGTCACTGTGTGTGTGTGTGTGTGTGTCTGTCACTGTGTGTGTGTGTCCGTGTCCCTGTGTTTGTGTGTGTCCCCCTGTGTGTGTGTGTGTGTGTGTGTGTCCCTGTGTGTGTGTGTCCCCCTGTGTGTGTGTGTCCCCCTGTGTGTGTGTGTCCCCCTGTGTGTGTGTGTCCCTGTGTGTGTGTCCCTGTGTGTGTGTGTGTCCCTGTGTGTGTGTGTGTCCCTGTTTGTGTGTGTCCCTGTGTGTCCTTTGGCCCGTCACTCCGCCTCAGGCCAATGAGAGGTGTGCGGGGGCGAGCAGGCCAAGGAACCAATGAGATTTCCCCTAGGGACACCGGACATCCAGGCAGGCAAACATACAGTGCTTTCACTAATATAGTATAAGATATATCTATATATCTATATATATAAAACAAAAAGGAGAGCGCAGGCTCCATAGCGTGACTTCTCTGATCCCTGGACCTCGGCTACGGACTCGACTATTCTACTCTCTATACCACTGGAGCCCGGTACCGCATCAATGACTATCCGATATCTCAGCTCCTTGACCACGGCAAATACCTTAACCAACCTGACCTCTCCTACCCTGACCCGGCCCCACGACTACCACTCTGCACTCCAGACATGGCTGCTCGGTTGTTTGTCGATGGCTATCAATATCCCCACCTCAGTCTCGTGGTCCCGCCTGTTTTGTGGTGAGCGCACGTTACAACCCCTCAGAGTAGGTCTACCTCTCTCTCCCACCTTTCCCCCCTTTTTTTTCTCCCCCCACTCCCTGCTCTGCCCCTCCCTCCCACACTTCCGTTCCCACATGCTGTGTGCGCCCTCTGCTGGCCCGGAAGCGGATGTACATCACAGGCATGACCAGGAAGCTGTGTTCCTGATACCGGCCTCTACCTGGCACCAGAAGATTAGTTCTATTTGTCCAGCATGCTTTTGTGAGAAGTTTGGAGTTCTTTGGAGCCAATAAACTGTTATATTTACGCAATCACGCTATGAAGCCTGCGCTCTACTTTTTTGTTTTGTAGATTGCGTGGTGGGTTTGGCTGTATTTCAGACCCAGTACAGGCATTTTGAATATCGATTCATGATTTTTGGGCTCTGCAATGACCCATCTACAGACCAGCATTTTATGAATGATGTCTTCAGGGATATGATTAACCATTTTATTGGGCTTCATTGTGGATTTTTATATTTTCAGAGACTCTGGATCAGCAAATAATACCACAGCATAAACCACAAGGCACTTGTTGAACTGGGCATGCTGACCTCCAAGATAGGGAGTGGATTCTAATGGCTAGAGCCAGCAGGTCAAGGCTGAGCCCATCATAACAAGAGTTATTGTCAGAGCAGGCCTCGGTCGGGGTAGGCTGCAAACAAGAGCGAGCTCAGATGAGCCGAGGTCAGGCCAGGCAACAAACTGGAGAGTGGTCAGACCAATATTTATAGAAACAACCTGTGCTCAGTATGTAAATATAGGCTGTTAAAAAACAGGTACGTACGATAATAATTCAATGCAAGAGAAGCAAAGTAACTGTTTTAATGCACAAATCCCCAGATATGGTCATAAATGAAAAAAACTAACACTAAAGCTACATTTTTAATGATATAACTAAATGTGAATATGCAAAAATTATTAAAAAGTAAAATTAAAGCCCCCTCCAGAAGGACAGTGATCTCTAGGATAGACGGTATTATGACTATGGAAAAACTGACGGCAATGCTGAAACAAAAAACCCCACAATTTTATTCAGTCTGGGAACCTTGGCCAGGACTACCAACCCCCACATAAACCTTACAGCAACACCCAGCCCCCCCCCCGACCAATGAACCTCAAAATCCTTTCCCCCCCCCCCCGTCCTCCCCCCCTCTCTTCCCAAAGTCGTTCCCATCTATCCACCCTTCCTTCGTCTCCCCCCCTTCTTTTCATCTCTGAAAATAGGAAAAGGGATTATTGTGTGTCGCTTACCTCTCCCATGAAATGTACATGTACTGCGCCGCAAACACAAGTTGGCCTGTTAACCTGTCTCTGTAACATGTACCTACCCGCTGTATGACACCAATAAAGGAAAAATATTATATAAAAAAAAAAAAAAAAAAAAGTAAAATAAAAAAACCCAGCCAGAATTAAGTTTCTGGGAGTTAATTGACTCGGGGCTCACATTGATAGCTCGATGATAAGGTTTAGATAGAGATTTCTACACATTTGTTAGCTCAAGTAAAATACATTTCAAGTATGATAGATGCATTAAAATTCTTGCAGATATATAGTTGCAATAGAGCGGTCCTTTCACTCTGTGCAGTAGAATATCAACCAGTATCATTGTGGCAAGAGGATTCTATAGTAATTAGCACTATAGCTGCATACTCCTGATCTAAAGAGACAGGTAGAGATATAGTGGTAGAAAAGATAGAAGAGATGTCCCTATTCAGAACTTTTATATGTGTTAGCCTCACATACAGTATATATTTATTGCTCTGGGGGGGGGCAAATTAAATTTACTCACCTTCTGTGGAGTTGAGCATGTTCCCTCTATAGCCAGACGTGGTGATCGCCAGAACATTTTGAATCAAAAAGAAATGTTATGGATTTTCACCATGGATACTTTAACACCAAATGGTATCAATGTTGATTGGGAGATTAAACATTTTCTTTGATACATCTTTTGGGTTTAAAGTATATAAATCTTGCAGGAAATGTGTTCTATTGTAGTATATGATAGAATGTGTGTCTCTCATTATTAATGGTTACAAGTGTCACAATAAACAATTGTTGCACTATTACCTTGATGGTTATAACCTGAAAGGTTTATTAGTTACTCATTGTGTTCATATACTGTAGATATTTGAGTATCCCCTTGGTTGTGATGTATCCTTACAATGCTTTTTTACTTCTCTTTGCAGTTAATAGATGTTTTCCAACAAGTCATCACATTAGCATAGTTCATATGGAAGTTATAATTCTTGTAGCAGTTTGTCTCTTTGTGTCGATTTGGTTTTAGAAACCTTTTCAATGCATTATGAATTCATGTATTACTTGTATACTGTTCATGGTTTAGACTGATATTATTAATATGTTTATGGATTGACCATTATTCATCTTCTTTTTGGATATCTTCGGGACATTGATTGTACCTCTGATTATAAATGTTGGTTGAAGTCCTTCAATAAGCTTGTAGTAATTGTTATCACTTTCTAAATAAACACCATCATAAAGGTGCATATGTGGTGCACATTGGTTATGTTGTACAACGCACTCCTCTTTTTCTGTCTAGTTTTAGACAGATATAACTTTATGATTATACCATTGAACCATTTCTAAGTTCAGCATAATATGCACTTGTGAACTTATATATTTTTCATTATGTTTCAAATATTCCTCATATGTTATGGTTTTACTAACATGAACTATTTCTAAATGTCTTTATGCAAATGTTTTTCTCCCTGTCTTACTTGGTTTTAAATATATATATTTTTTTCCTTTTTTTATATTTTTATTTATATCCTTAGGTTATTATACCCTTTTGGGTGAGCATGCTTTATATACATTTTTTTTCTCTTTTTCATGCTCCCAATGGTATATGTATATTTTTATTTATTATTTTTTGTGTAGTAGCTGATTTCATTATTATGTATTTGTTGGGTTAATAACTGGGTTTGGGTGTTTCTGTTGCCTCAACGGTGTGTGGGATCAACTCGATTACGATTGGGGGAGTTCCGCATACACGATGGGGTGACATCACCTCCGGCTCCGTTTGTTACTTAATGTGATGCGTCTGAGTATTTTCCACTCTTTGACAAAGCCCTTCGTGGGTGAAACGCGTTAGAGGTTTGCAGGGGGACCTTCCCTTTTTATTCATGTTTGCCAATGGTTAAATAAAGTTTTTGTAGTAGTGCAGTCCAGCCTCCTCCAGCTTTCTTGCCTTGCAGTGCCCGTTGTTCTCTCCCTCTTCAGTGAGAGATTTCCCTCATATATTTATTGCTGCTTAGTAGTTAGTTACAAAATATTTTGCTCTGTTTCAAAATGTATCTAATAGGGTATAAAGGCGCTCTGTTTGGCCATGGCATCACACTGAGACACCAAGCTCCCTAGTGGCTGTCACGTGACCAGCTGTATCTGCTGTGTGACGTCAGTAGCTAGACTGTTACATCACTGGGATGCTTCTTCCAAGATACAGTACCTACCTGGTACTGTCCATACTCTGGACTGGTCTCTGTCCATACTCTGGACCACACCTGACCTCTGATCCATATCGTTCCCTGTTCCTGCTCCGGACCAGTTCTGATTCCACCCCGGGCATGGCAGTGCTTTGACTGACTCCTGGCCAATTCCTGATATCATCACTGTGTCCGTGAGACTATATGGTTTCTATCTCATCCTCCAGAATTCCCTGTGTCTCATCTTCAGTTTTTGTTTTGCTCTCCGTCAGTCACATCATCAGACTAGAATTAATGACCAAGATGTATCAATGTAAAGAAAGTGTAAATAAAAGTTTCTATTGATGTACTACTCAATTTTCTGTTTGTGTAAAAATGTAGCTGCCAAATGATAGGGGAGCCCCTGCTACTGCCTCAGACAGGTAATAGATGAACGGTGCTTTGGGTATATGCACAATAGAGGGTGAAGTAGAGATAGAACCCAAATACAGCACTCAGGTTCACGCTCTGTATGTTAAGTGAATGATTTAAAACATAACTTTATAGTATCACATATATAAAATAATGGGTGTTAAAAACTGACGACCTGAAGGAAAAGTGACCTTCAATACTAGAACCATATAGGTTTAGGGTCTAGAGTGTAGGTGTGTTCTGTGAATTACAGATAGCACATTAAGCTAAAATCCTTATGAGGATCTGTCCAAGGATTACTTACACTCACGCCTTGATAAAGCCTCTCGCGAAACGCGCGCGTCGGCGGCTCTGTTCTCCAACGTGCACGCGCAGGGGTCTGATCTTCACCGCATTCACAGTCTCAGACTGCGAGGTGATGCGGTTCCCTGCTCGTGTGGTTACACAGGTTCTCAAAGTGCCCCGATGGACACTCTGAACCTCTCTAGTCCTCTCTAATACTGGCATCGGTTGTTCTATTTATGGTAGAGGTACTATACACTAATTAGGTCCCTTGCTTTACAGCGAGCTGCATTGGATACTATTACCACTCAGGGATTCCCTGATAGCAGCCTATAGGGACTCTATAGTTCTCAACAGCACTCAGACTGCTTATATTTGTAATTTGTTTTCAATGATCCCTGGTTTAAGGAGGTATCAGTCACTGTACATGAGTATACCTGTCCTCAGGGTCACAACATTTACAGTTTATCACCTACTGTATTAAGCAGCTGAGAGCTCACTATTACCGATTATCGCCTCTGATTTTTATTGTGTACCAGCTCATGTATTCTGATTAAACATACTGTTTCTTTGGTTGCTACCCACAGTTATATGTGTCAGTGTGCTCTTCCCTGCATTAGTCTGCACACAGTGCAATTAACCTGTGTACACTATCACTGAGGTTATTAGGGGTCAGACCCTCACTATCACTCTACACTATAGCAGGGCACCATAGGTCAACCAGACCAAGCACCGCACCTACCTAAAAGGTCACTATAATTACTGACTGGAGTCTTAACTCCTCATTTACCTTATTAGCATTATGAGTGACCGGTAGCTACTTACCTGATAGTCCCTGAGCACACAATAATTATCCAGCCATACTTGGTTCGCTTCAGGCGCTTGCGGCCATTAGTACTCTCCTTAGAGCCAGTGAGTATAGATTGGACAGATCCTCATAAGGATTTTAGCTTAATGTGCTATCTGTAATTCACAGAACACACCTACACTCTAGACCCTAAACCTATATGGTTCTAGTATTGAAGGTCACTTTTCCTTCAGGTCGTCAGTTTTTAACACCCATTATTTTATATATGTGATACAATAAAGTTATGTTTTAAATCATTCACTTAACATACAGAGCGTGAACCTGAGTGCTGTATTTGGGTTCTGTGTAAAAATGTAAGAAAGTTTGTGCCCCCTCAGACCTGGCGGAGCTAAAAGATATGCACATTTTCATAGTCACCAATAGATAGTACCAGGTGACTTATGTTAAGGAAGAGATGTGTAAGCTGGGTCCCTTAAGCGTCCCCATAGTACAATGGGTGCTTACACCAACACACTTTTTGTAGGCGGGGACCATAGTGGTTACAAATTGCTTTCTTTGGAGTTTTTATCGACTATTCAGATGGTTTTAATTGAGTGTTTGCCTTCACCAGTTTGTTGGCCACTTCAGAAGAAAGGAAAGGAGGGTGTCTGAAAAGGTGTGTGATTCATGCATCCTTGTGCAGTACCCGCCAAATGTCTGTGTATGATAGATTAAACCCTATTGGACATAATGTTGTATACAGATATACAGGGGATATCTATCATTTTAGGATCATCCTTTTTAATAGTTAAATGTACAAAAACTTTCTAAAAATGTGTGAATCCTTATTTTTAAGTTCGTCTAAGGCCTTTTGTGAATAGCCCCTTTAATAAAATGTTTTTGTCATTAAAAATTTTTTTGTTTCAAATATGTCAGTGGGAGAAATTCTGAGAGACCGCAGGAACTACCTACAGTGATATCTTTTGGGTAAAAGCTATCCGCCCTCAGTAAATTGTTTCTGTCTCTGGTTCTAGAATATACATGAGAATGGGATGGGAATTCCATCCGTGTCCAAAGTGATAGTTACATTTTTAGGATTCTGTATTTAGCAAAGTGCCCCCACATAAAAAGCCCCCCACAGATCCAAACGGCTCATATTTATTTCATTCTCACTCAGATGTATTGCAATTTGACTTTCCTGTTCAGCTTTTTCCGAAAAGCACAAAATAACGCCTACTGCAGCAGTTTAGGTTTGTGACTATCTCGGGAGTAATCATTTTCCCATAAAATACAGTTCAAGATTCCACTGAATAGAGTTTGGTTTGTTATCGGATAATACCACACCTCAGCAATATGGTCTTCCTCTGATGGTCTGCTCAATATGTTTATAAAATGTAATTAAACCCCATCACTGCAATGACAGCCAATTGATGACATTTTAATTATCTCAGTATAAATGAAAATGTAAGCATCTTTTTATTTTTTTTTACCGAGTCCACACTAGAAATTAAACTGTACAAAGAAATATACAGAAATAATACAGAAAAAAAAGTATATAAATTTTTTTTCTTCCACGTTTTGTTAAGATGATTAATTCTCATCCATTTAGATTTTTAGATTCAAGTAGTTAATTTTGAGGAGTTACAACCCGTTCCTTCTAAAAAAAATAAAAAAATATGAGTTAATTATTCTATTCTTACAGTATATAGTGCTGATCCTGCAGCCGTCTCAAAGCTGTTTACAGCACAATACAACAATCTGAAATAGGGAGGAGTAGAGAGATACAGTAGAAAATATGATACAACATAAAAGGGTAATTACTGAGTTTCCACCAGGGTTACTCAACTGGCAGATGTGGATGCAGACATCCAAACTCTTTTAAACTACAAAGAAGGCTTTTGGGAGCAACTTCTTCTCTTCCCCTTGACAGCTGATAATTTTAGTGGTGGGAGTTTGGGAGGAGACCAGTAAGGTGCCTAATGTCTGTACATTTAGGAACATTCAGTGTGAGTAAATGCATTGGATATACTGTACTTAAAACGTGGTTGTGCCGGTTATCCCCGTGGTAAGATTTTTAGAGCTACTAGTTTAGAGGTCTATAAATGGACAAGGGAGAATGGTAACACTCCCATGCCTGGAGGGACATTGTATTGGGACATGTAGAGCCCAGAAAGGACTATATATTTTTTAAGCAGAATATGCCTTTTAAATGTTCATATTATATGTGTTACCTATTTTTATGTTCGCAACAGCCATGGTAGTGTAGAATCATGCTCTGAAATTAAAAAGTAACATTATGTTAAACTAGAACAGTATTTCAATACGAAATTAGTGACCTGATTATTGTGTGTCTGTATTTTATGATAGAGGATGAGTCAAACCGTCATGTCTAGCAAATCTGTTGAATGTTTCAATATACCAGTGCAGCAGAATTATAGGCTATAGTGTAAAGATCAATGATCAACTAATCTTCCAAATTGAGTACCAATTCTAAAAATCAATGCATTGAAAACTGAATTAGGAATGAGAAAAAAAATTTGTGGAGATATCTATACATGAAACAAATAGCAAAGGTGGGACCATGATTAGAGACAGTTGCAGATTACAGTTTTCCATGGAATTGGAAAATATTGGAATATATTGGAAAATTGGAATATATTTTGCCATGGCATCCTCTTAATTAGCCACTGGCAAAGGTAGAAAAAAAACACACAGACCCTCCACTGAGCATTAACCAAGTACCTTGTGCACTATTATCATCCCCTACACCATGTCGGCAGCCTCATACTATACACTCAACACATAATGACTAACGCGGAGGAATATTCAACAAACAGCAAAAAGTATGAATCTTTTAGTTAAGGTTAATAATCAGCATTAATGCACATGAGTCACTGGGTGCTAATTTGTGTTTGTGTCATCAAGTGTTCATTTGTTTTTTGAGTATTCAATAATAGCTACATTGCTTTTCTTTTTTTATATTAATTTAATGATATATTGTAATGATGACTATTTACCTTTGGAGAGTTGTACTAATGCCTTTTAACCAATGTTTGATGTGGGGTGTAATTAGCGCACGGCGCCTTGCTCAAAGCAGGGCACATTTTGCATAACATGATAATAATGGGAGCTGGGTTGACCTCAACAAGCCAGAGCAAGTTTGCTGGTTTTTCAGCTTCTGGAAGATTGTTTTTAAATATGAGCTCTGTGTAGCTTTGCTCTAGATATTTTTGTCAATGAATAGCAATTGTGGTAGGAACATTGATATTTTTTGCATATTATGTAGATGCCAATCAGAGATAAACCAAAGTAAATATTGCGGTATGAGGAGCACCCACAAAGTACTGGGTGACAAAACCACAGTATTATGTTAGTAGCCCAATCAGATACACTTTTATTTGCTTTACTTCTCCCCCTAGGCAGCTGAATGGGTAAATGGTGATTGCGATGATTTGAGCAATGAGGCTCTTTTAATAAAGGTGAAACCCAGCCATTGTCCTATCGTCTGGATGAATATACAAGGTTCCACTGTGTATATATCCAATTGTGACTCATCTGGCCAAATACATTATGTGAATGTATGTGTGTAACGGTTGTTCCCCCACCCTATGGGAGGTTCCCCTGTTACCAGGTGTATGGTGCATGCTACCTGTTGGCTCACAGAATGCTGAGTGGTCCGCCGATGGTTGTGGAGACTGCAGAGATAGAGGATGAGACACGCACTCAGTCACATAGGTAACAGGGGTGGGGTACTTAGCTGCCGGTGCGCTGGTTCTGGGGAGCTCCTGAAGTCCCAATATGCCAGTATACAATGAAGAAACAGGCACACGGTCTTAATCATCAAGGAGGTTTAATGTGCCATATAGACCAACGTTTTGGCAATCTAGTGCTGCCTTTCTCAAGGTGAAGGCTACCAAACACTTAGGAACAGCATGAATATATACTACCCCCCTAATACTCACCCCTCCCTGCTCATCTGCATTGCCACGATGCTGACGCCCACGTGATGACGTCAGTGCGCCCGCGTGGCGCTCCGTGGTGACGTCAGACGTCATGGTGTGTATCTGGGGTACATACCCAACATTTACTCCATGGTACTCAGCGCCTCCATCTACTGTAGGCTCCAGATGTACTGTATGAAGGTAATCTCCCACAGTAGAAACAGAGTCCTCTCCCCCCCCCCCCCGAAAGATTACACACCAGGCAGGAGGTATATATAACAGGAATTGGTTTATTCTCTTCTGCTCCCAATGCAGTCACAGCTCTGGTCTCAAACTTCAGATGGTCCTTGGACCTTCACTACAGGTCAAGGGCCCCCACAGCAGTCCTAGCTCTTCCCTGATCCTCTAACAGGACCAGGGGTATAGGTAATCACTCACTCCCCCGAAGGGAAGTTAACGTGGGCCTGTCCGTGCACCGCAGCCTGGGTGTGATACCTTGTCTCTCTCAATGATAGAGACCAGCTAACTATAATTTAGGATGCAGCCGCCTTAAGCATAGTAGAGGTAGGTACCAGGTCTGAACCCAGGATTGGGCAACCTCAGACCTGATCCCACCTCCTCCCCTGTCACTCAAGTGTACTGCCTTGAGTGGGGAAAACCCATGATTGATCCCAACACTGCCTGCTGGTATTAGGACTGAATATGGCAGTACAGGGTAGAATAGTAGTCACACCCAGCCATGGCTACATGTGCAAACCTTTATTTTCTGTGAAATGTACAGTATTTGTGCTTGTGTAACTGTGTGTTTCTTTGTTCCCTGGGCATGCTATGCAGGTAAAACACGTACCCAGCCTATACGTCCAGAGATCAGAGTTTAGCTAGTTCCACAAGGAGGCTGAGGACAAAGAACCATGTTGATGGGCCAGCCTCCTACAGTTTCTGGGAGCCATTGTCTGTCCCAGGCAGAGAAGCGCCTATCTCATCAAGAGATAGCAGTTCAGCATTCAGAACATGGGCAGGTTGGCGCTGTTCTTACTGGATGTTTTGTAATGCCGGCTTCCTTGCCTTAGCCTCCCCATCCCACCCCAGTCCAGATTGGCCACAGCATGAGCCCTTGCGCTGTGGTTGGCCCAACACACAGCATCTGTGCTGTGATTGGTCACCGCCCCATCCTCCATAATTTTCTATGGAGGTGGGGAATCTAGAAAAGCTGCAGCCCATCTCAGATCCACAGACCTTTCTGAGGCTAGCGTGGAGGTGGACTAAATAGTGTACTCCGAGGTTGTGCCAGAAACACTGGAAACCAAGGCTGCCTGCTATTCCGAGCAGGAGATTTAAAGCTGCTTGCCTACGACTTGCATCCAGCGCTGCCTGGTATCCCTGATCCCCCACATGAGTGGTAACTGTACTGGGAAAGCCATTCCAGTGGCGCTGGGTACGTAGGGCTGCTAGGATTCCCCCTGTATTCCCTGTTTGGAGTGAGTATAGCCCTGTTGGTATTATTGTGTTGCATCTGTTGGCTCTCGCTTATTTGATGTTTTAATGTATGTATGGCTACTCCGCCTGGGTTACCTTGACTCAATGGTGGGAGGCTGTATAATTATTGGCGCCAGGAACTTTTGTCATACAGTCTTCTTTTCAGGTCCCCAAGCATGGGGACCGCACACCACACTTTAGACAATGTTGTAATGGCTCTTTATTTCTTCATTATTATTGATGCTTTATGCACTTCCATGAATGTAAATGAATGACAAGGGCCCGCTTTGTTCTTCGGTTCTGGATATCCCTCTGTACTGTATTATCCCATTAATGTTAGTTCTATTGGGACTCTTAGCTGGTCCTGTACAAGTGACCCCAATACCTTTTGTTGGTGTGGTAACTGTCACTTCCCTGCTGCCGGAGAGGACTGTAACATTCAGATCCGCGGTTAGAGTAGATTCGCCGGCACCCAGGAGTCCTCATTACAAGGCTCTCTGTGACATGCTGTTTGGATACTTCAAAGCTTATATTGGACTCCCTTCTTATAGGATCCTGACTTAAAAGGTACTATCCCTATCTACAGCATAATAAACTGGGGGCCCTGGTCTGCGCTATTACTTTATAAACATTACTTATCCACTATCCCAGAGGCTCCTCTACTCTTGTCCTTTTGGAACATATCCTTCTCGAACTTTCCCCTTCCTTTATATACTCTATGTTATGTCATGCTCCTATGACAACACAGGGTGGGACATGGTACAAGCTAACCATACTAGTAACCCCTTAGAGGGGGGGTTACATAAGCTCTTTGGGGCAGGGTCTCTTTTGCTTTATGATGTTATGTACCTGCTGTGTTTATCCCCCTTTCTACTTTATGTATCTTTTATTGTAATTTTATAAATGCGCTGTTGGTGCTATATAAATAAAATTAAGCATACACATAAAATTGTACAGCATATAAGTATTTGTCCACCAAAATGTAAAAAGATTACATCTAATTAAGCCTTTGGGACTAGGAGGATGGACTCTAAACAGGTACTGGCTTTCTTGTTTCAAGACTATAACAAGATGAAGGGAGGGGGGATGGATTGAGGCAGAGATAGAGACAGTAGATGATGAAGAAAAAGATGATGATGACGATGATGACGATGATGACGATGATGACGATGATGACGATGATGACGATGATGACGATGATGACGATGATGACGATGATGACGATGATGACGATGATGACGATTACGATGACGATTACGATGACGATTACGATGACGATTACGATGACGATTACGATGACGATTACGATGACGATTACGATGACGATGACGATGATGAACATGGTGTTGATAGTGTGTGTGGTTCACAAACCTCTCAAGCAGGAGAGGGAAGCAACTTTAGGGTAGTTTTGAGGAGATGATTATGATGGAGGTGATTGGATCTTTGGTGTTACAACAACTGCTAGTCTTGTTGGAGGAAGCAGCAGCAGTAGTGAAGAAGGCGATGATGATCATATTTTTAACACATGTTTCCCCCCCCCCGCCCCTACCGTCTGGGAGATTTCATTGCTACACGTGTGGTGTGGTGCATACCTGCTGGCTCACAGTACTGCTGCGGCAGAGTTTATTCGAGCATTTGCCCGTTCTCTGCCGCAGCAGTAACCTGGCGCGCGCCGGAGGGTGCCGGGCGCGCGCCGAAGCAGCGGAAGAGCGCCCTCTGATCGGGGCGCTCTCCTTACCGCTGCCGGGTCCGCCGGGTCCCCCGGAACCCCCTGCCGCCGTCCCGCGATCGCGGGACACCAGGGCTCCCTCGGGGAGCCCTGGACGCGCGTGCAGGGGGCGCTGACACCCGATGACGCGTGACCGCGCATCGGTGACACGCGGCACGCCGAGGGAGTGGGGCTAGCAAGCCGGGGCATCCCCCGGCTTGCGGAACTAGCCCTGCTCGATTTAAACGTGTCGGCAGTGTAGATTTGAGCTTCCCGCATTGTTGTATCGGAGAACAGACTTCTGGGGTAGTAACTGATTCGTACTCATGGTGACAGCGCTTCCATCTCTTGCAGGCCCCAGGGATGTGGGGAGAATCCATACAGGATATGTGAACAGGAACACACTTTATTCTTACACACTGCAGATGGTCAGCATACACAGCTCACACAGTGGTTCCAGCAGTTCTGGGGCCTCACCCTCAGGGTGGACTTTCACTGCGGATACAGGGCCCCCACAGCAATCCTTGCTCTTCCCTGACTATTAGAGCTAGGGGTATGGTCTCACTCCTAACTCCCCAAGGGGAGAAGGCAGTAAGTACACAGCCAATCCACACTTCTGGGTGAGAATCTGTCTCTCTCAAGGGTAGAGACAACTCACTAACTTTGGTAGTGCAGCCCCTTAAGTACAAAAAAAGCAGGAACCAGGTCGGAGTCCTTGATTGGACACAAGGCCTAGTTACACCATCTCCCCTGTGACTCACTGAAGCTGCTGGGGTGGGAAAAACCCAGGATTAGTCCTGGCAGCCCTGCTCTTACCAGGGCTTACTGCCAGGAGAAGGGCAGACTGGTAGCCAGAAACTAGTCCTGGCTACATATTTATAGCCAATAACTCTTTAAGCAGCAAGCAGCCATGACCACCACCCCACCTAGTAGCACTAGGCTATCCATAATTAGAAGTATATTGAAAAGACAAAGTGACATGCCTATATATTTCTAAGTAAAAAACAAACAAACACTCATTGCCCGCCACCCTCATTGTCAGCATCATGAAAAGCATACACTTCTAGGAAATAGCAGTCAATGCCATGATATTTGTCATCACCACCCTCAAGAGTGCATGGCCCTGGTAGTGACAGCTGAGAATATACTATTAGCCTCAGAAACAGCAGCACAAAATGTTACACAACAGAAAACTGTCTAGGTGGAGGAGTATGATGACGATAAAGTAATACCACTTCATAGATCATTAATAAGACCTCACCTAGAGTACTGTGCTCTGGGCTCTGGTACCATATCTACAGAAGGACAGAAATAAATAACAGATTGTGCAAATAAGGCCAACTAAAATGGCGCATGGTCTATACTAGGAGTGGCCAATTCCAGTCCTCAAGGGCCACCAACAGGTCAGGTATTAGGGATATTCCTGCTTCAGCACAAGTGGCTCAATCAGTGGCTCAGTCATTCTGACTGAGCCACTAATTAGGCCACCTGTGCTGAAGCAGGAATATTTTTAAAACATGACCGGTTGGTGGCCCTTGAGGACTGGCGTTGGCCACCCCTGGTCTACACCGTAAAATGTATCAGGAAAGACTAATATGTACATCTTCATTAAAAAAAAAAAAAAAAAAAGGGGGATATGAGAAACTAAATACATACAGTACAAGGTTTCAAAACACACAGCATATTTGAGAGAAAAGGAAGTGCAACAACAAGGGGTGATGATCTGATGCTGGAGGGAGGCAGGTTCAGGGGAAGGGTGGGGAAGCATTTCTTCATAGAAAGGGTGGTGGTTTCATGGAATATCCATACAATAGAGGCGGTGGAGGTGATAGAGGCTAATACAGTAAGGGGATAATAAATGCTTAGGATAGACATAAAACTACCCGAAATATAAACGAAAACCAAAGATGTTTCTAGGCCCCCAATCAAACAGGGAACTTTTATCTGATGAAAGATAATCTGTCATTGTTTTTCAAAGAGATTTCCTTACGTAAAAAAGTCATAACCATGCAATAAACATTAAAATTACGACTCTAATACCTTCGGTATTCAAATACATGGAAATATCCCAAATTAGAGCACAGTACCACTGGTTTGACTGGTTTCACCTTGAGAAAGGCAGTACAGTATTGCACTTCCGAAACGTTGGTTTCTTAGGCACATTACATTTCATTTTGCTGATTAAGACCATGTGCCTGCCTCCTCTCTATCTACTGGACAACTTTGGGACATCAGGATCGCCCTGGACCCTGCACACCGGCAGCTAAGTACCCCCTTATTTATCAGTGTGGCTGAGTGCGTGCACTACCTTCTTTCCTTTAAAAGCAGACCACTGCCACCCTCTGTTTTCCACTTCAATGTGCCTTGTGTTAGGCCTTCTTCATCACTGGAAGAAGGGTCTTAGACTTGTCAGGGTTGCTCTTATGGAAATATTTTATGAGGAAGGGGGTGTGGCTCATTTAAATATATTTTGAATGTGTTATAGCATAGCCTCCGGCCGCTATCACTTCCCTTGGGCCCTAACAGTATAAGTCCTGCTAGGAACATGCACTGGAAGGGTTAATTCCTCATGAAGACCTAGTGTGCTATTGCAGCCTTGGATACAGTAAGTGTACCCAGGAGTGGGCCTAGCAACAACAAGAGAGTGTCATTCAAGGGAGGATACTGGTTGGGTCACATGCAGTTAATGTGATGCCTATCAGTATCAGACCTGTCCTGTTATGGGGCAGAGTTACAAGCCCCACCCCTAGGAAGATACTGACACTCCCAGAAGTGGGAGTGGGAGTGTGTGTGATATTCTGAGCACACCCAGGGATAAGAAGCTTGATGGGGCCTGCAAGCCCTTATCCATAAACGAGGGTGGTACAGTCTGTCTGACTTGTGCTGTGTACAAATAAAGAGCAGTTGAGCCATTTCCCTGTGTGGCTAACTATGTGGACAACAAGAAGTTGCGAGCATGGATCATCCTGTGGCCCCAGGATCCATTTGGTTGGAGGCCAAATGCGCACCCTGAAAGCCTGTCCTGATTCTCACCACACCATCAAGGAGCAACTCAGAGCCTCCTGGATTACCAACAGGTATGCACAGCACCATGAAACATGCAGATAGAGACCCAATCTCCCATAGGGTGGGGGTAAAGGTGCTACAATGTCATTAGAATATCTCGCAGGAACCTTAAGGTGTGCTTTCTCTCTCTCCTTCAAAAACATGTACAATCTGGACAATTGGTTGTTTAACCGTGCAATTTGTCATTTTCTATAGATGCAGCGTAAACAATGCGATTTGTAATAGAGAATACGGATTTGTGGCTAGTTTTAATCCACATCTTATGACCATGTCAAACCGTGCAGTTTTGCAAGGACAAAATTGCAGCTACTAGAATATGCCCCAAAGTGTTTGCGTTGGGGGGACCTCTCATTGCATGTGTAGCACTGTTTCCCCCACCCTCTGGAAGAAACGGCTAGTGTGGTGCTGAGGCATACCTATTAGGATCAGGAGTTCTGAGTGGTCTGGATGTGATGGAGACCAGGACAACCAGTTGTAGAGGGCTCCAGAGATCAGCCCCCACCACAACATACCTTCCATCTGCCCAAGGACTGACACTCAGACAGATATATAAAAGAACCAGGGCTTTATTCTTTCAGTCACTGCACATGATGGCGATACAGCATTGCAGGGTTTCCTAGGAGTCAGTCCTATGGATGGTGGTGTATCCCCTTGATAGTATAGGGTCCTCTATCAATCAGATGTTCCCCCAACCCCAAGGACTGGGGGTGGGCACGCTCATCCCCAATGGGAGAGGCTCAGCCCTACTGGTCTCTTCCTCCTCAAGACCAGGACTGCCTAAATGTTAGTCACTTCCTCTCTGAGAACTGGAAGGGGAGGGCCTAGTGTCTGCTCCACTATTGGCTGCTCGCAAAAACCAGGTCACCACCTCTTCTGTCACTCAGAGAGTAGCAGGAGGGGGGTCAATTGCCCCGGGATTAACCTGTCATAGCCTGTAGCTTCACAACCCCTGAGGAAGCCGAACATGTCAATAGGCGAAACTAGTAGGATTTGTGTCCCTCTGGAGACTCCGTAGCTGATTCTGTAGCTGGCAAGGAAGCACTGTCCCCCGTGAACCACCGTACCTGCTGCGCGCGCAGATGCGGAAGTGCCGACGGCTGCAACTTCACAACTTTGATGGGAGGTTCAAGGGGGATAGCAGGGACTAACATCATCACCTTTAATGTTCCAGAGCAGTTCAGAAGTCTCAGAGTGGCGAGAGTGTGCCCTTTAAAGCACTCACTGCGATTTTATCTTTTGGAGAATGTGAGTGTGCCTTTCCCCAATTTGAATCCATCTGTTTTGTGCATTAAACTGTATTATGCTATGTTCTCTCCATTTGTCTTTTTGGCCATTAGAGGGAGAGCACGAGGCTCCTAATGTTAAGTGTGCAGCAGAGACTACAACTCCCATGATGCTTAGGGAGAAAGCTGCCTGGTGACACACGAGAGCCAATGGGATGGCTGGATTGCTTCTGAAGGAAGGAAAGACTATTGCCTGCTGGGACAGGAAATCAGCAGTCAAGACCTGGACACTGAAGGTGCAGGTAGTGTCCACGGAGCAGTGCTCCAGGGACTAAGCAAGAGGTAAAACCCCCAGGGCCCAGTTAGTCCCCTGAGACACTGTAGAGAATATGTACATGAGATAGGGACAGGCATTAAGCTAGGGACTCCTCCACTATACTCATAGTGAGAGATGCTGCATGACAGTGCCTGACTGTCAGTACAGCGTGTAGCTGAAAGAGTATCTGACTCCATAGCAGAGACTGTTGCAAAGGATCATCCGGCTGGGGATCCCTCCCCGGGGAGTCAGATGGTGTACTCATCCCTGCAAGGAGCAGCGCATCGCGCCATGGGATCACAGTGCGGAGCTGCTGATCACAAAGGATTATCCTGATCAGGGCTATGATCAGGGAGGTAGTATATTAAGTGCACCACCGGGCCCCAACACAGGGAAGCGCTATCCCTCACACTCACTCTCACTTTATAGTTTGTGGACACTCCAGGGATAAGTGCTTAAGCACATTACTACTCAAGGACTAAGGGTGATGTAACGATGGACATGTGGGCTGATGGGATGGTATATAATAAGGGTGATGCAATGTTATCCATATGAGGAATGATGTAATGATATGCATGTTGTGAGGTTATTATGATGATGCTTAGTAAATACTGATTTATCCAACTGTTTGTATTTACTGTATGGTTGTTCTGGTGAGGGTACACTCCCACCACGTTGGGATCCCTCATCTGTGGAGGCGCTGCACCGTGTGTAAGTATATCCCAGGTTCCCAGTGGCGGAGGCTCAGGCCTCTTGTTAACCTCACAGGTGACAGCAGCACAAGTAGTTATAGTACCCCAGGGGTACACCCGCTACACATGTATTACCCAGACATTTTAGTTGCCTGATATTCTCCTCCCGTTACTCTTCCACCTGTTTATATTAGTGCCCTGGACACCTCCTCTTTCTCTTTGTAATTTTAAACATGATGAAGAACTCACCTGTTTTGGGAGCTAGCATTTAAGGAGTGTTATCTGAGGGGAATGTTAAAGATGCAGATACTGTTATGATGTGTTTTTAAAGAATTCATCCACTCTAGGAGCTGTGGCAGTAACCACAGTCGTCACTAAAGAAGTTGGCTTTCAGAGTTGCTAGTTTAGTTTATCTAGCCCTACCACTGTGCATATATTTACCCCTCTCCAAACTCTTGCTCCTTACCCACCTATTGTACAGTCTCCTTCTTTTTTCCTCTTATACACAAGCTGAAACTACATTAGGTTATGCATCTTCTCACACGCACACGTGCCATATTCCTATACTTCCATGTAATCCATGTTGTTTCTGTGTACGATGTGCCCGCAGTCTTTTACTGAAGCTGTAACCCCCTGTCTAATCTTATAATGGACCGTGTCTGTATTTTTATCTTTGTACTCAAGGGAACAATAATGAATCAAACTACAGATGTGGCCGATGTTATTCCACCCGTTGACACAGTTTGATGCATTACTACTACTGCGATTTATATATATTGCAAGAAATACCACAGCTCCATAGAAAACAATGGTAATATATGTGTTATCTCTAAAATGCACACTTTATTTTCTGCACTATTTCTTAATGGGCGTAATAATGCCTGCTACATGTGCTAATTCTAGTAGATTTCTAAAAATGCCATTGATTACCTAGATCCCAAATAGGCAATAATTTTAGATAACAGATGAAAATTTCAACAGCTGATCATAAAACCAAAAACTGCCCGATTCAAGTTGGGCCAGTAAATGCCTTGCACATCTGTAACTATGATGGTGGATGTGGTCATTTTTGACATTGGTGGTGCAGCTAATGCCAGTGTTCATGCCAATCATGAGGCAATAGACAGACAGAGAAATTAGTAATGTGCCACTTGAGAACATCCTCCCTGTCATACACCTTTGGCTGTGAAACAGATTGTTAAGCATACTATAGTATTACAATAATTCAGTGGATGGGCAGCATTTGCGTTTTCTTTATTACAAAGTCTAAGCAGCTAGGGGAATTCCCGTGGTCAGTAACCAAGGATGTGCATTGTGGATCCCACTGGTGATGGAGAAGTGAAGAACGACAGTGACGTGTTAATCGGTCTCTTCAAATAATTTAGACTTGCAAACCAATTAAAACTATAATTTCTCTGTCTTTTCAGTTTCCTCTAAAGAAGTATGTATGTACAGTATGTATATCTTTATTTATATAGCGCCATCCAAGTACATACTGTAGCGCTTCACAGCAGTAATACACATGACATAATAATGTAAGACATAATGGGAATAAGCACTTCAGACATCAAACTATCATTAGGCAAAAGAGTCCCTGCCCTGAAGAGCTTACAATCTTTACATTTATGCATACAGCCAGTGACAAGAAAACATACAGTACACAATTTGCCAATGATAACACCGTTCTCTCTACAAAGTTTCTTCTTCTGAGATATTCTTTCAAAAAATTTCTTTAATAAAGATATCTAGTTCTGAATATTAGTTATTACAGTCAGTATTAATGGTCAGTTTCCATGGAATAAGATGTGCTGCATTTCCTCCTTTGGCCTGGTGGTGTCATCCCATGATTAGCATGTGAACTTGGAAGCTCTTTTGATCAGATAGCTTTTCATATAAATCAGGTCTGTTTCTGCTAACATTGAACCTGTGTATGTAAAGAACAAAGCCCTGAAACCACTCCCCAGCTCTAACACAAGTCATTCCTAAACAAACATGCACATGAAACACTCGCATTTGGTATATTCGTCATGCAATTCGTTGTTATTACAGGCAACATATACAAAGGCTGCAAAGTTCCCTTGTAAATTAAAACCTGTATGATAAAATTAAAATGGCTGGTCTATTTTATTTAGCCTGATAAGAGAATAGGAAAAGGTTCCAAATGACGGTGCTCAGTATCCACAGGAAATATGTAATCCAATATGTCTTGAGTCATAAATATGGATTTGTATAGGACAAGTTCTCAGTTTTAAGCCCAGTGAGACTGATAGACCTGGTGTATCTACATCTCATATGAGGAGTTACTAGCAATAACTGTCCATATTTAGGGGGTATAGAGCATGATACAATAAAAGAACTCCCCTGGACAAACCTCTAGAGTAACACCAATGTTGGTCAATTCCTCCACAGTCAATAAGTGTAGAAAAAACAGTACTCACATATGGTTGCTTGTCTTGATGCGTGCATCACGCCAATCATGTAGCAAGAGTAAACATCCAGAGATGGGGACGGAGCACTGCAAAAAATGGAGGGCTAACACCATAGAAAGGTTAAAAAGTTATATTTAATGTGTGGCATATCGAGAACAAAGCAACAACTCTGACGCGTTTCCGGCAGGGCGCCCTTTATCAAAGAGCATAAAGGGCGTCCTGCCTGAAACGCGTCAGAGTTGTTACTTTGTTCTCGATATGCCACACATTAAAATATAACTTTTAACCTTTCTATGGTGTTAGCCCCTCCATTTTTTGCAGCGCTCCGTCCCCATCTCTGGATGTTTACTTTTATTTTATTTAGCCAATAAGTCTGTGGGGAAACTTGTTACCTTGGTACAAACGACATATTAAACCTAACAGTAAAAATAGCTAACCAATAATTGCAATCAGTCACCATTGCAGAAAAAAAGTGATATTTCTATAATGTGTGAGTTTGGATGTTTATTGGAGCGTGCACTCACCTGTTTTAGAAGGTTGGTGCTCAGCTCCCGCACCACCACGTTGGGCACAGAAAATATCTACAATAAGTGTGCTGGACCTAAGACCGCCCGCTCTCAGTCTACGCTCTGATTGGTTGAAGGGAATGCAGCGTGTGAAACGTCCTGCCGGCGTAGTGAGTAGGAAGATAGTTGCGCTACTGGATCCATAGGGCCCTGAAGTGCCAGCATTGCTATGCCATTTGCTGTAGGAATTTTGTGTCAATTCATTTATTTTCTGATGATGCTGTCTTTGTATTTATTGTTGGATTTAGATTAAATTAATCACTTTTTGCATAAATTTACTCTTTTTTTTGAGTGCCGGTCCAACACACCTCTCGTATAATGATTGAGTGACCACATTTCATCATGAGCTAGTTCAGTAAACTGTGATATTACCACGTGTGAACAGCTATTACACTTTAGTGAATGTATCCCATTGCCTATGGTTAGTGATTTAGATAGTAAAACACTTCTTTGTCTAAAGTCTCCGAGATGCAAAACTGGTGCAAATGTAGTGCAAAAAATTGCATCATAAGTATCAATGAGAAGAGAATCCATATAAAATTTCCTTTCAGAAATCTGGTGCAATTTTGCAGCTGGGAGACTTTAGTGCCTAACCCCCTGTGCGTTTGTTTTAAGTTCTCATATTCAGTTAGAAAAATGGGAAACATCAAGTACATTCCAATGCATTAACCCTATCAATGCTACAAAGGTCTGTAATACAGTGATCTTCAACTTAGCGTCGTGCATACGGACCCACCCAACTGCAATGGTGAGACTTACACTGTATTTGCATTAATGGTGATCTGCAATACATAACAGGGAGTGCGCATGTCCAAAAATGTTTGCTTGAACATGTCAAACTAACCAGCATCATAACTCGTAATAAAAAAGAAAGCACGTTAGATACAGCTCATCCCCCTTATAAAGCTGTACTTGGGGTCCAAAGAATCACATCGTGCTATAAGAGGATCGCGTTAGAAATAATGTACAATTGTATGCATTGTACAATATAGTATTTAAGATACCAATAATCATGTTGTAAGTATTCATAATAAATGAAAATTGGGAGCCATGCTTGCATCGCGTTATAAGCGGATCCGCGTTGTAGCGGATCGCGTTATAACGGGATTGAGCTTAATACATTTAGCGAGCTCTCTGTCAACAGAGAACATTACATTACCGAGGCAAGCACAAGTATTACACACTCAAGGTTTTATTATACAGTACTTACAGGATTTACACACTGTCTGGGACATCTACGGGTAGAATGTATACAATTTACAAACACGCTTTTCTCATATATTATGTATGTTTCTTCTGTAGGCAGCAGCCATAGAAGTTTTCCTTCTTAAAGACATTAATCAGTTGCAAAAGCTGTGTATTGTGTTACACTGTGTTGAGTAATTTATGGTTGGAGGCAGATCTATCAGTCCCCACTTGTCTCTCTATCACCATCATCACAAGTGTCAGTCATACTTTTGTATGCTTTATTTCCTTTGATTTCTTTGAACAAAGGGTTCCTTCTTTGCTCATTGCAAAATCATATTTTAATTGAATCACTGGCCTGTGCGAATAGTATAATTTGCAGGTTATATTGAAACAGAAGTTCCATGTGTGAGCCAAAAACATAAAAGTGTGTCACAAAAGGGGTTGCATATTTATTTGGGTTAGACAACAAACAGTCACAAAGCTCGCCATGAGATCACAGTTGGAATAACACACACACAAAAAAAAGATTTAACTTTAGTAGTCATCAGCTCTTCTACCACATGTTATGTTTGTGAAATCAGAGTAATTATCATAATTATGTACAATATGGGAATATGACCAAACCACAAGCAAGTTTATCAAGCAGAAATATGTACAGTAAAGAAAAAGCAGAATAATTCACCATGATTTGTCTCATGTTCAATGTCTCGTTTGGAAATCTGCTTCACAGATGGTATGTATTTGTTAAAGGAGAAGATAAGAATAGGCTTTGGTTTAACACTTCCCCTACTGGAATGGCCAATTGATTAAGCATTATTAAGAATAGTATAATTGTAACCATTGGTTACATTTTTAACATTTAAAAAAAAAAAACACTGGGGGCTGCATCCATAAAGCTTTATTAAATCAGGGCTAAAAAACCCTGAATATTATGTTCACAGAGGTAAGACGTATCCTCAAAGCTAATTATATGCGAAACAATGGCCATCCTAAATCTCATTAGCAGAGGCTCAATGTCACGTAATTGTAGCATAATGTTATGTTTTCTTTCAATATTGTTAAGTATGTCTTGGTGTTACTCTGATCTAGATCCTCAAACTGGTGTTTAACTCAATTTGAGATAGAGAGGAAAAGAAAACAATGCTAGAAATTATGCTTTCCTAGTTGCCATGTTCTTAACTGTGGTGGTACACCCATCCAGACCTTAAAAAAAGCCCTTTTATGGTCTGGGTGTCAGTATGCCAAATTTAGGTGTGACCTAACTACCTTAACGCTAAGTCCCCACAATAACTGTAGCAGACTTTTGTGGATATGAGATGTTACAGTAACGCCTTAATTGCTCTTTACTTGCATGTCATTATCACTAATTTCCATTATAATCAGGGCTTGACAAATGCACTCGCCTGGGGCGAGTGCATTTTGCCCGCTGGTGGGTCTTACCTGTGGCAGGGTGCAGTGGCGGGGGGCGGCGTCTCCCGCCATTTTCCTGCTTCTCCCCTGCAACTTCAGAAAGTCTCCCCTGCAGCTCCTGTTAAAATAACTAAGTGGCATCAAATGACGCAGAGTTTTCATGACAACGAGACGCTACGTGACATCACGGCGTCAAGTTGCCATGACAACTTGACACAGCGTGACGTCATGACATCATATAGCGTCCAGTTGTCATGGCAGCGAGGCATCATTTGACGCTGCTCTGCCATTTTCACAGGAGCTGCAGAGGAGACAGTGGCAAGTTGCAGGGGAGAAGCAGGAAAATGGCGGGAGACGCCGCACCCCTCCCACGCACCCCGCCGCAGATAAGACTTGTGAGGGGGTGAGAATTTTTTTGGGGGATCTAAGAGAAATAAAATATACATGTTCCTAAACTAGGGAAACGCTATATTTTACACCACGTTGTTGGATGAGCGATTAAACCTAATAGGACAAAGATTCCTAACACAGAATGAAAGACGGGAAAAAAAACAATTCAAACAATTCAAACATACATTTTTGGCTTTTATCATCAAATTGTCCTATTATTCTCAAACTTCAGTTAAAACGGTATTGTTTGGCCAATTAATTCTCACACTATATTGTGTGGTAATATACAAGTCAATAAATAAGCCTAGTGTCCACTGACAGCAACGAAGTTGTCCAGAAAGGTCTGTCACAACGATCAAGCACTGTCTTGAAGTAAAACATTAAAATAATGAATACCACCTCACCCCTCACATTGTTGCAATTTGAAAAGAAATGCGTTTAATAAAATATCACAAACTGCAAAACACTTCCATGTCACAATCTCCAAAAAAAAAAACGTCGGAAAGTTGAAAAACATAAAAAAAAACAAAAAAAAAAAACGTATTATTCTCAAGAAGGCCGCGATGTATGGACAGTTATACTATACATTTCAAAAATAGAAATCCAGGACCCCCGGGTACTTGTAAAGAAAGTTATTGAAATGTATATACACAATTACACGCAATTCGTCGACGTTTCGGTCCCCACGTTGACCTTTTTCAAGATAGGAAAGAAGGGATATCCGTGTGCTCAATATGCTCACCAGATGCCAGGGGAAACATGTATTTGGCGGGGGACAGGGAGGGGACTGGAAAAAGAGGCGGCTAGAGCCCAAGTGCCACTGTTTCTAGACAATTATCCTAACAGTGTTGTGCTACCTGTGATACAACAATAAAATAACCCTTATTGTGACTATACATAATTATACATATCTCACTGGAATACAGAACATTTAAATCATAGTAAGGAACAAAGGGCAGTGTCAATACTATACTGTATTTGAAACTAAGCATAAATAAACTGTATATTAGAATATATACACTCTAGGTATAATACTACTATTCTAAAGTCCTAGCGGGTCCACTGTTAAATATGAAAACTATATTATTCTTGCAACTGTGCTCAAATATAGATGGGGAAAGATACAGCCTCGCTGTGGACTGCAGACAACATTTGATCATCAGCAGGAGAGTATATCACATACAGCAAACATGGTACATCTGTACAAAGCAACACCTGATATAGTAACAAGAGAGCGATGGTGCTTCCATCTTGGCGCCATTTTTACAGTTCCCTTCCATTCCCCCCTCAATTCCCCCCCACCCCCTGTACTTGTTTCCCTAGAGTGTGGTGGGTTTATTTAGCACACAGGTATCACTGTTCCCCCCCCCCCACCTGTACTTGTTTCCCTAGAGTGTGGTGGGTTTATTTAGCACACAGGTATCACTGTTCCCCCCCCCCCCCCACCTGTACTTGTTTCCCTAGAGTGTGGTGGGTTTATTTAGCACACAGGTATCACTGTTCCCCCCCCCCACCTGTACTTGTTTCCCTAGAGTGTGGTGGGTTTATTTAGCACACAGGTATCACTGTTCCCCCCCCCCCCCCACCTGTACTTGTTTCCCTAGAGTGTGGTGGGTTTATTTAGCACACAGGTATCACTGTTTTTCTTTTTTTTTTTTTTTTTTAAATCATCCTCCTTGTGGGGACTGAAACGTTGATGAATTGCTTGTAACTATGTAAATACATGTGAATAACTTTCTACATTTATAGAAAACGAATTACCTAAGCTGTCGCTCGATTCATTCTCCCGTAATTGAACCGCAAAGATCCTGCTTCCCAGGGTTCACTAAATGGCTGCCTTTCAGTTTCAATCAATCTTTCAGTCAGTGTATCTCAGCAGCTACAATGTATTCTTACATTAGTAAGGTAACATTATCTATTGTTAGTTTGCAGCTCACAACTTATGGGAATAATGGCAACAAATGATCACAAACAGGAAAGTGCTGCAAATATCATGCACTGCTGGATTAGTGTATTAAAACCTGCTATAGAAATAAAGGATGCTAGTTATATTAATGTGACAGAGTGATGGTGCAGAAAATAGGCGCTAAACTCTACTGGTGATCACTAATGATAAAGTGAAATATATAAACAATATAATATTAGTGACTTTGGTGACTCAATTGGTGCAGAAATAAAGTGATTTATTAAAGGTTGCGACTCCCTGCTCAAACCCTCTGGAAGGGACTGTCTTCACTGGTCCCAGAAGGTCGAATTGTACTCTCACAACCCAGGGGGAGCATATGAAAAAAACAACAAGAAAAACAATCTAAGTGCAGAAGGATGAATCAAGTGTGTATTAGTTCACTGGATGTCTTGGCTCGTATGTGCAGCCTACTCACAGGATAACAGTAGTGTATGGGCAACAACAGGTCACTGGAAATGTGTCCAATCTTCTACACACCGGCATAGATTCACTCCTACCCGATTATCATTAGGATGGTGGAACATGAGGACAGAGAAAAATACCCATGGTGCAGATCAATGATAAGATGGTAATCCTTTATTATAGAGACTTAGGTCCGGGTCATAGAGGGGGGGAGCCGGGCTGAACCGCGCGGGCGCTGAGGCTCGCCTGCAGAAGCTGTGAGATTCCACGCACATACAGGCAAGCCAGCGTCCGCGATCGGAGGTGGGGGGAGACTGAGGGAGGCGGGGCAGGGACGTCGCTGGGCCAATCGCCCGCGACGCACTGACGTCGACGTCACGGCGCCGTGACGTTGACGCAGCCCCACTCTCATTGGAGGTTTTCAGCTGACAGCGCGCTAAAAAACAGCTTGTCGCTCGGCTGAAAACTCCAAAGCCTCCGCACGCCTGCGGACGCTCGCGCGAGCCCTCTCTCAAGGCATCCTCATTGAGGATGCAGGGGCTCAGCGCTGAGCGTCCGCACGCCTCAGCACGGCCTGTCCTTGTATGGACTCGGCCTTAAGAATGCACACTTACAATAATAAAATGTTAAAACAGCATGTATCACTCTCAAGTGAATAGAGCATAAGTCGGATAGTGCCGAGGCTCACCCCACCGCCTCCGTTCTGTGTTGTGGTGGTTTCTACAGCACTCTCCGCCATCTGCTGCAGTCCTCTCAGCAGCGTTTGGTAACTCGGCTTCGCTTGCGATCTCCGATGCGTCACGTGACTTCCGGCAAGGCTTCTGTGATTGACGGCGGCTCGGAACCAATCCATGATGAAGCCGAACACTCTACTGGCGAAAAGCGTAGAGTAGGACCGCCCAGAGCTGGAGAGGATTGGTGCCGAGCTGCCGTCAATCACAGAAGCCTTACCGGAAGTGACGTGATGCATCGGAGAACGCGAGCGAAGCCGAGTTACCAAACGCTGCTGAGAGGACTGCAGCAGATGGCGGAGAGTGCTGTAGAAACCACCACAACACAGAACGGAGGCGGTGGGGTGAGCCTCGGCACTATCCGACTTATGCTCTATTCACTTGAGAGTGATACATGCTGTTTTAACATTTTATTATTGTAAGTGTGCATTCTTAAGTCTCTATATAAAGGATTACCATCTTATCATTGATCTGCACCATGGGTATTTTTCTCTGTCCTCATGTTCCATCAGCCTAATGATAATCGGGTAGGAGTGAATCTATGCCGGTGTGTAGAAGATTGGACACATTTCCAGTGACCTGTTGTTGCCCATACACTACTGTTATCCTGTGAGTAGGCTGCACATACGAGCCAAGACATCCAGTGAACTAATACACACTTGATTCTACCGTCTGCACTTAGACTGCTCGTTATATTAAAACATTAAAAATTGCATTAATTATTATTTAACAAAATGCAGTAAATATTATCTAATACAACAGACCGTTTTTTTTTTTTTTGTTTTTTTTAACACACATGTAGGCTATTGCATGGATTGCGCCTTTAAGGAATCTTTTGGTTCATCCAAAGTACTGTTTCAAATAGGGGCATTAAATAACATAAACCACAAATACTGTGTTACAATGTATATATTGTTTAATATCATATGTGACTCGTGAAGCCCTTGAGGTCATTTAGATCCAGTAATGTAGACGTAGTACATGTATGTATGTACAGTATGTATATATGTACTGTAGCAATATAAATCTTCTTCCAAGGAAGGAACAGAGCAGCACTCCAGAGGTGAGTGAAATCAACATGTCAGTCCCCAACTTGGACTTTTGTCAAGATGGAGTGCAGCTCTGTTCCTTCCTTGAAATAAGATTTATATTGCTGCTGATTGCTCCATTTGGCCCTAGACGGGCACCCAAGTCGCTTCATGCTGTAGAGTCCAGAAAGTGCACCTTTACTTTTCTATCTTGCTGTATTATGTGTAGCCTAGTGCCACTGGCTATGTGTTTCCCGGCCCTGGCATGTAAGTCCTGGTAAGTGCAGGCAGTGTTAGGGTTAAATCCCTTCACATGGCCAGGATGTGGCACCGAGGGAGTATCGATATGTCCCGTTGCTATTCCCACTACCGCTGCAGAGGCTCGGACTTCCTGGCCTACAGCAGTTGAGCTACACAGCACCAGAGTACACGTAACCGGCAGATCTCCCGTGAGAGGGGGGGGGAAGGGTGTTACATATGTATGTATAATTGTATTTATATAGTGCCAACATTGAACACAGTGCTTTAAAAAATTACAATACAAGATAAATAAAGTACAAACAATGGGAATAAGCGCGATATGTAAATGACAACATAAGACATAGGGAGACCGTGGTCTGAAGAGATTACAATATAACCAAGGATGTTAGTTATTTTCCCTGAGGTTAATGCATATCCCCAAAGATAATTATATGCACAAACAATGACTGTTTACATCTCGTTAGAATAGGTTTAACTTGACGTTACCATAGCATAATGTTGCATTATCTGCAACATGACGGTAAGTTTGTCTTAGTCCTAGAGAGAAGAGAGACTAATTTTGTCGAGTACACAGTGACCTACTGTACACCTCCCAAAACACTCATCTACTGTATACAACATGTGGAGAGATACCTGCAAACACACCTGAGATATTGGAAAATATCGAAATTTTTCAAGAATAGTTCCATCACTCTATAGAATCACTCTTATAGTTATCAATAAAAATTGGTCAAATAAAGCCATACTATTGTTTTAGTGGATAATTAAGCTTCCCATTTATCCATACTTTCCTGAAGTATCATATACAGTTCAACCCCCTTATAACGCTGTGCTTGGGGTCCAAAGAATCACATCGCGTTATAAGCGGATCGTGTTAGAAATAATGTACAATTGTAGGCATTGTACAATAAAGTATTTAAGATACCAATAATCGTGTTATATATACAAGGGGGATAAAAAAGCACTTCTACCAATGTAATAAAGTACCCACTGTTAAACCTGTATAATACATGTGGTGCTCCCTAGAGTCAATTGAAACTATGTATATACATATATACACATACACATACACCCCCCCCCCCCCCCTTCTGTACAACCTATGCTTTCTTTGAACATTACCGGCTAGTGCTTGTGAATGCTGTGTTAAGAAAACTAGAGTACAATTGTTTTCTGTATTTAATAGCTAAAATCAATACTGAGTAATGTATGTATTTGATATCTATAGAGTTTCACAAAAAATGATTTGAGAGGGGATGCTTGTAGGTAGCAGCCTAAACCTACTGGGCTCTGCTAAGAAACCTAGAAATAAATTAATAAAAAACACTTCCCCGTCTATATTTAGTACGATTGGTGCCAGGTATCCGAAGTCATGTGTGCGAGTATAGTATACAGTACTCCTGAAAATCTATCGAACATGCCGTAATGCTTTCAGCACTGTGATGAGCAATTCAACTATAAAAATAATTCCACTGCTTGTAAGAGCAGGATTATGCAGTGAGATTTGGGAACTCGTGCTTGGATGTCCCTCGTGATATTACTGTCCATTGTGGAATATTTGTTTCCTACTTTAAAGGTGACTTTTTGCAATTTAAATAAATAAAAAACTAGGAATATAATTTTGTGTGATAAATATGGTGCAATATTTTTCCCCAGTGGTATTATCCCAGTTTTGGTGTCGGAAGACTTGAGTAAATATTCCCCTAAATATGGCATAGCATCTTTGCACCTGTATACTGCAGCAGGGAGACATTAATAAATAATACCATAGTATATTATAAAACCTATTTCATTACATGCCAAATGTAATTGCATATTTGCGAAATATAAAAATGTATACACTGAAAGAAACCTGTTTGTGAAGCTTTCAGAAATAACTATAGGTATACCGCTCACCGAATAGCAATGTAATTAGCCGGTGCAGAGGGATAGTACTGGCGTAGCAAGTATATAGGGTGACAACAGAGTGATCTCCCACAGATCCCTCTTAGTACTGCACAACTGGCTGCAATGGCGTATGGCAACAATAGAGTGCTAGATAACGAATAGGGAGTGAGCAGTAGGGGAGACCCTAATAATTGCACCCAGTGCTAGGATAGAGCAATTACCTAAAAATGCCTACCTTGACAAACCGCCAGCCCCCGAGCGCGAAACGTACGTCGGGATGACGTCACCGTGTTGACGTCGGAGGTCACGGGTGAGATCGCGGCAGTTGTGGGGAGGGATTGACTCGGTGTACTGATATGTATTGATGTGTTGAGAAGTGCTGGCAAGAAAAGTACCTTTGGCGGCTATATACTTCAAGGACGCAAAATAGGCATATGCTGGTAGCAATAAGCATACACGCTACAGCTATAGGCCATTACATAAGTGGGAGCGCTATCATTTAAACACCACCACAGCAGCAGCTGCTTTGACTGCATACACTCTGCACTATCCATGTTTGTGATCCCTGGTAGCGCCTATTCACACTAGCCTATTATAGCTATACCTTCACCACACATACACCTCCCTCACAATAGGTGGTATACTGTGCTTACCCTTTAGCACACATCACTAGCCATAGTTAAATATTAGTAACCACCACCCTCCCTGCATATTTCCCCCAACTCGTGCTCGTAGTAGGAGGCTTTACTATAAGATATTTGCATCATAGTTATTTACTGTATACAGGCCTCCACTACACCCGTACCTGAGTTTTAGTTGCTTTTATCCATTTTTCTTTGCGCCGTTTAATTGTGTGTTTATATAGATGTTTAATAAATATTTATTGTTTTGCCTATAGGCATTTTTAGGTAATTGCTCTATCCTAGCACTGGGTGCAATTATCAGGGTCTCCCCTACTGCTCACTCCCTATTCGTTATCTAGCACTCTATTGTTGCCATACGCCATTGCAGCCAGTTGTGCAGTACTAAGAGGGATCTGTGGGAGATCACTCTGTTGTCACCCTATATACTTGCTGTGAAGCTTTCAGTAAGTTTGTTTAAACAAAACCTTATATTAAAAATGATCTATAAATAATATAATCCATGTTACTATTATAGGACACCAGAAAGATACTACTATGGTATTTTTCACATCAGTTGCCCAAAAGCATCTGCATGTACTTTCTTATTGGTACAGTATCTGTTTCTCTGTCTGTCCTCTTTCCCTTAAGTGGGTTAAGTAAAATATTACTCTATCCTTCCCACGGGAGCAGTTTGCTTCTCCTCTTAAATTGAGTGATCTTTAGATTTCTGATAAAGGGGATCTGAATGGCGCAAAGTGCTTAGAGCCAGCTTTTATCTCCAAATGGTAAATAAGATTGAGAAAAAAAAGAGCCATTAGCAATCAATATGACTTGTGAGATTTCTCTCCCCAGCGCAAATGTTTTAACTTCCTTTCTTTCTTTCTCATTCTTTCTTTCCTTCTTTCTTTCCTTCATTCTAAAGGTTTTCCATTCAGTGCAATGATTTTGCTGCAGATTATTGGATGACATTGGAGTGAACTTTATATCCTTATTCTCAGGTTTGCCCGGACACAATAGCTCATAATTACTCAGAAGTGTTACTCCATATGATGCCTTCCATGCTAGGAGACAACCTACAGCACAATCACTTGCGTGGGCCATACTTATTAAGCTGGGGGTGTCCAACCTTTTTTTTCAGGCGTGCCAATAAACGGGCAAAAAATGTTCAGGTGGGCCACTGTCCTACTGTGCCCCCCCCCCCTGTCCTCCCCTCTGACTAAATTCCCCCCCCCCTCTGTTTCACTCAATCCCGCTCCTTCACTCAATTCCCCCAACTCCCTCTAAGAGTTTTACCTTGGGAGATGGGGGAAGGCCTCCGGGCCTGCAGCGAAGAGGAGCTGGGGCCCCAAGTGCAGATACAGAAGTTGGGCACGACCGGTGGGGTCGGGGAATGGTGTAAGGAGAGCTGAGGAGCGGCTTATCTCCACGTATCACACAGGCCATTACAAATGCTGTCAAGTGGCCAGCTGGCCATGGGGAGGCCATCACTGTATTAAGCCATGCTGAAAGGTGTATTGTGGATTAACATCCTTAATAGATAATATGGAGAGAAATATTGAGGATGAGGACATGTGGAATTTTTGCACGCACTCTGCAGCATGCTAGGTTCATACACTGTGTGTAATGTTACTATATATAACTCCAGACTAAAATGATTCATCCAAAGTGTTTAACCCAACTCAAAACTGTTTACGACAGTGAATTTCCATCATCAGCACAGTTTTGCTTAACACAACTAGCTTTTGACAGAGAGAACCTATGTACTAAGATTTTTTTTCAAATTTGCGCGTCAACTTTGCAGTGTTAAACAGTAGTACAAATCTTCAAAATATGCATCATATGTATAAAGACCATACAGTACATATGTTGAAGCATAATTTGCTGTTTTAAATTTTTGCAGCATTCCTCACGCCGAATAATTAATTGATCCAATGTAAATTGAAACATATTTTTTTTTCTGTATAACTTGTATTATATGTATAATAGCCAAACATTAAAAATAATCAATGTTGTTAACCTACCGTACAGTATATAATGAAATATACCTGCTGTGTCAAATACGTTTTTGTTTTGATACATAGCAACTTGATTCTGCGCTGACACTATTAAGAGTCTTTTTTAGGGTTTACGCCAAGTTGTACTTGGCGGATGATTTTTACACACTTCCTCCAAAACAAATGAGAAAAAAAAATTATGCTGCTGGCGCAGATGGAAAAATGTTAGCTCAGTACTTATGTGCACACAAGCACAATTTAAATTAAGTTTGACATGCACTAATTGTGTGGTTAAAAAAATTCTTACTGCGCTTAGACTATAGGCCTCCTTGTGTGATGTCACAATAACTCCAAACCAAATCATAGTGTTCAAACCAACTGAAAACTGTTCACAACAGTGACTCGCTATCACCACAGTTTTGCTTAACACAAGTAGCTATTGCCAGAGAGGCATCATTTCTTCTTAAAGCTGCAGTTCAAGCTGCCGTTTTTTCCCCATTCAATATGTGCATCAAAACAATCTGCACACTGACAAGTGATTAGCTAAGTTGTCGATCGATCCGTTCTCCTGTAATCGATCACTAAAGACATCGCTCGGGGGTTCTTTATAATCACTGTTAGGGTTGCAGAAGATTACCCAAGATGCGCCGCCCCTCCTTTGTGACGCTAAACCAAATAATGGAGACCACACAATGTTGGAAGAAAAGGTCACAGCTTTATTTTAACATCTGCTGTTAAAATCCTACCAGCCTGCCCGCCAGCCACGTATGCTCCATGCAAAATGGGGGGGAGGTCCTTGCCCAGCGGCCAGCGATTGGCCGCGCTCCCTCCCCCCGCCCGTAGCATGTGAATGGGGGGGGGAGATCCTTACCCAGGCAGCCAGCAATTAGCCCGCTCCCTTCCCCCGCCCAAAGCACTGTAACATGGGAGGGGGAGATCCTCATTCAGCCGATGTTGGGCTGCTTCCCTCCCCCTCCCGCCCCTAGGGTCAGCATAGGCCCAGCCCTAAAGCTGGCGCCCAGCCTTTTACCAGCGTTGATTGGGCATAGGCCGGCCCGGCCCTAAAGCCGGCGCCTCCAGCCTGCCGAGCTGTTCTAGGGGCTCCAGCTGAGGGACGGACCCTAAAGTCCTCACCCTTTCTCAGTCTCCTGAGCTTGGCTAGCGAGGCAGCTCCGCCACCCGGAGGCCCCTCTGCCGGGCACTGGCTACCCTGGGGCCGACATGCCCACCCAAAGCTGCGACCTCTGACCTTAATTCCTCCCGCAAAAAAACCTTGATGTTACTTAAGAACACCTCCAACCCCTTTGGTGATAGATGCACACAGTCCCGTCTGTGCCAGCTGCACTCCTTAGTGTCAGTCTCTCTGCGCTCTAAGAGTTTTTCCGCCGCTAGAGGATGAATTTTGCCGATGGCCTTATTTACCTTCCTCCTAGCTTTCTCTTTCCGTGGCCCCTTTTAAAATTCGCTTTGGAATAATTACAGACCAAATGATTACAACCTCACTCCACAGCGCCTCCAAGCGGGCGCATTCCTGCTGTAACCGATAAATCAACTCTAGTGTTTTGGTGTTGGCTGGGTCGTTCCCCACGAGGTGTAGCAAAATAACATCCGGTTTCTCCTGAAATTCTGCTCGCGCCTTGTCCAGAGCCTGTTACAGATCAACCAAGCACCTTCCTCTCTTCCCAAGCAAACGCCAATTCACCCCCTCCCCCGTAAACCACAGCTGCTGGCCGCACCGCTGATCCTTCGCCCATTCGTGCGCCCACTGAATGAAGGAATGACCCATGATCCACACTTCAAGGGTCCTTGTGAAGCTGTCTACTGAGAGGGAAAAACATGTTAATCTTCTTGCATCCGCACGTTGCTGTGCCCTTTGGCCCTGATGTAACCCCCTATAGGCACTGGGTTTCCACCTCTCCAGTTTCTACATTTGGTCCGACATACAGCCGTTCTCAGCTGCCGCTGTAGCGGCACCAATTCTAAAGGAATGGGTACCAAATATACAAGGAACCATCCCACCTAGCGGCAAGGCACCGTCTAAAAACGCTTTGAAATTGGTACCTTGTGAGTGGTGTTGCGTCATGATGGATGAGGAAATTGCCCCCTACCTTGGGCCTGTGCCTTGCGTACCACTTAATCAACGCCACTGGGCAAACTTCCGTTATTCTCCATAGTGAGGTGGACCCACGCTCCCCTTCCTGCTTGGTCGGTTTTAGACCTGTGAATCTTGCATGCCACCGACGTAGCATTGAGAATCATGCTCGCGAAAAAACAAGCCGGAACCCTGGCTTGTTTAAGATAACGCCACTAGCGCGCCAACCCTGAAGGCACCAAGAAAGCCGTGGCAAATGCTACTCTGAACAGTTCCCTTTTCCGCTGTATTGAAACATAGCTCTTTTGCTGCCATCATCAATACCTGAAGCCTGTCTGGCGTTACCGGCTCCCTACTGTCAGTTCACTTGGCTTCGCCCCTATCCCAGCCTATTAGGATTCTCCTTACTATGAAATCCTTAGTTATGTCCTAGCGGTTGTGGCATTTCAGGAAAAAAGACAATCCTGTCATCATGGCCCCAACCCTGGTCTGCGTCGCCCCAGCTGCCATCTGGGCCTGTAGGAAGCTAATGATCCGCGCGCTGCTACCTCGCTTACCCTCGACTCTGTCCTTTTGCTTGAATACTAGCCATGTGTGCCAAGCCTGGATGTAGGTTCTCCAAGTGCGTAGGGCTAGCGACTTCTGGATCAGGTCCATAAGTCCGCTATCCCCATCTGCCCCAGGTGACATGGGCATGTTAGACCTGTGGCATTTGTCGCTGCTCGCCTTAACGCTGTCCCATTGAACCGCGATAAGGCATCTGCTATCATGTTTAATCTCCCCAGGACATGCTTGGCGTTAAAGTTGATGTTGCTGCGCATGCAGAGCAGCACCAGCCTCCACAGCAGCTGGATCACTGGGCTTGATGTTGCGGAGAGGCTGTTCCCTGCTCCCACCACCCCAAGGTTGTCAGACCAGAATATGATGTGTTTGTTACTGAGCTCCTTAGCCCAAAGCTCTACCACCACTATGATGGGAAAACTCAGGAAGGCGATATCCTTAGTTAAACCTGTGTCTACCCATGCCTGGGGCCATGGTTCTGCACACCATTCCCCTTTGATGTAAGTGCCGAAACCTAGCGACCCCGTCGCGTTTGAACAGCTGTAACTCCTGGTTACTACGGCCCCGTTCTATCCATAGCCTTTTCCATTAAAGTCCTGGAGGAAAGCTTACCAGACACCCAGGTCGGCTCTAAGTTCTTTAGTGACCCTGATGCGGTGCAGTGGACGGGATACCCCGGCGGTCGACTTAACTAATCTCCTGTTGAAAAGTCCTGCCCATGGGTATGACCCTACATGTAATTCAGGAACCCGAGCAGTGCCTGCATCTGCCTTAGTGTAACCTTCCTAGCACCCTAGCATTCCTGAATAAGGCCCCTCAGTGTATGGGCAGTGAGTGAAACGGTCCAGCCATGCGTCCCAGGCATACCTCCTTGGTCATTTTCTCCCGTACGACGTGCGGGTATATAGAGGCGAATTTAAGATTGCGACTTGCGCGTGTGGTTACCAAATTCTAAACATATTCTTACCACGATGCTCCCCCATATATTTTATATGTGTTGCTTATAAGGTCTATGTATTTAAGGACGTTCAGACCCTCTTCTGGGTGCTTCTCCAGCAGGCAGCTGGCTAACACAAAGTAACCTCTTAGCCATTTTTCCATGGTTTTATACTTATTAGCTCTCTCCTCACCTGTAGCCTTTGCTTTTTCCCTGGCCTGAAACCCTTCAGCAAAAAGGTCGTGTACGTCTGTGAACTTTCCCTTTTATTATCTCCCTTTGGGTGTAGATAGAAGAATCCGTCTAGTTACTTTCAGGGCAAGCAGGTAAATAGTGGCTGAACAAGCCTGGGTGGTGAAGCTGTGTATCGGAGCATATAACGGAATTGTGAGCCTGGTATGGAGGTACGTGCGGGGGTAGAATGGGAGCAGACCCACGGTAAAGACTATAAGTGGCTGCCTTACAATGTCCCGATTCCTAAATAAGAAATGGTATGGAGTAGCAAGTTACTCACGATTGGTACTGGTCCCCCCCGGCGCCTCCTGGCTTGGCGTCGCACCCAGAGCGGGTGCCTGGCTTCCCTCCTCAGCGGCCGTGCGATCGTAGTGGTACAGGATAGAAAAATTGATCAGCAGTACTGCCGCTCCTATCTAGATCAAAACTCACCAGTGAAGGAATGTAAAATTAATTTATTAAACTACAGTACATAAAACGGATACATCAACAAACAGAAAAAGAGAACCTCCTCCCCCGCGTTTCAACCGAAATGGTCTTTCTCAAGGAGTGTAACCTGGAGAGAAGTCATAGCGCAGGCGTAAGTGTCCTTCCCTTTCATTGCTGGCCTTACGCTGTCGTCCTTAATTTTTGGGGCCTTACTCTCCCGCGCTGCCTCCTGCGTTGCACCGCTTGGCCTAGCCTTAAGTGACCGGTTAATCACCGCTAGCTGTCTCTTTAGGAATTTATACATACGGGTTTTGTGAAATTGCGCTGCGCTCTGAAATGTTGCTGTCACTATCTGAATCGCTATTACCCGTACTTGACTAGGATTTATTTCCTTACCTGGAATCTCGTTGCTCGGGTCAGTACCCTGCGCTGACCTGGACCTGAAGCGCGGCGACTGGCCTCGGCGTCTGTCCCCCTCCTCGCCATGCATTGGTGAAGGTTGGTAGGGGTACTGGTCCACATTCCACACGTGCAATGACCAGTCATTGGCCATCGCTTCCTGCGAAAACTGAGAGGACCCCGCCTGCGGTCCCATGCGGGATCCAGGGGCTGGGTCGCCTTAAATCCTCCCCCCCCAGTGACAGAGCAGAACGCCCGTCTCTGCGCTGCAGTTAATCTGCCAGACACAGCATATTACAGGTATGTAGTATGTTGATGCTTCACGGTTGTAACCCTGCTCACAGTCTGTCCTGTACTGTGAGGGGTAAGGTTGAGGTTGCCCTGAGGGGTAAACTTGAGGTCGCCCTGCAGTACTGACAGGGGCCTCATGGTGGCACTGTTGCAGAGGAGGGCCAAGGTAACTGCCTGCCTCTGCAGACCTGCCTGTGACCTCCTGTCTCTTTAATAAACATGGGGATGGAAACCCCCCTCCCCCTGCTCATAGAAGCCTGGGAAGGGAGGGGGGAGCAAAGGGAGGGGTCAGCCTGCAGCCTACGCGGGGGGAGACCACCCCTCCCTCCCCTGGTGGTGCACATGGGGGGGAGGTGAGTAATGGCGCCGAGGAGCCAGCAGCAGCACGCGCAGGTCGGAGGGGTGAGTGGGATTGGGGCGCGGGACGGAGCCAGATTGTCTCCGCGGTGGAGGGGTGAGGAGGCGGTGTGGTGGGAGCCGGCGCATGGCCATCCCCAGCAGAGGGGTAAGCGGCCTGTTGCAGTGGGAACCGACAGGCGCGCTCCCCGGCCGGCGAACGTGGCGCCTGATAGCCCCCGCGGTCGGGAGGGATGGTAAGGGGGGACCTGGGCATCGGGCGCCCTGGTCGGTACGCGGCAGACACCGGCAAGAGAGGTGAGCAGGCTGGCGGCGCTGGGGCTGGCGGCGGCGAGGCAGCACAGGAGCGACCCCCCGCAGCCTGCCGGGACCGCGCTTGGGCAGAGGGAGTAAGGTGCAGGTGGCGGGGCCTCGTCTGAGCACGAGCCGGGAGGGGGGACAGAGCCTGGGAGGAGGGGAAGGAGAGGGTGCGGGAAGTGTGGCGCTTGGGGGGGCCTGGGAGCAGGGGAAGGAGCGGGCGCTGGCGGGAGACGCCTGCATTTGACTGGGGTCCCGGCCGGACTGGGGGAAGGCTCATGGGCATTTCTGCCCGCACTTCTGCGCTGGGATCTGCACGGGGCAGGGACACTTACCTGATCCTCATTTGCAGTCGCAGCATTGGAATCAGGATCCCGGTGGGTGAGGCTGGCAGGGCTTGGGGAGTCCTCACACAGCGGGGAGCTGCTGTAATCCACGAGGCCTTTCATCATATCTGGAAAAGTTTGCAGATCCGCAGCAAAAATACTGTAAGGTAAGGGGGGGGAGGATTCCGTTACCTCTGACTCGCTCCCCTGGGGCCCCACTCTTTATACCCTCTCCCCCTCCCCCTGCATGGGAGAGGACAAGCAGCCTTCCCACTCCGTGAGGGAAGGGGGAGGAGGGTTAGCCGATCCCCCCCAGCTCACGCCAATCAGGACGTCGCAGCCCTTAAGGAGCCTACGACCCATGGGGCCTCTGCCTCTTCATTTTCTGTGTTCCTTATTGTTTTTTTTCCTGTATTGTAATGTTGTTGTTTAATGCTTTTAAACCACCCAAAAAAACCTAATAAAAAATCAAATGTCTTTAAAAAATTTTTTTAAATGCTACAAGTATTTTCTCCTAGTACAGAACTGATTTATTAAAAAAAAATTCACACGTGTAGGATATTGCTTGAACTGCAGCTTTAATAACATCTTACACTAAAACCACGTGTATCTAGCTACAGTTAATTACTGAGCTGTTGTACTCGTAATCTGATTGACCTGCAGTAGGTCTCCTGATTCTGAAGTTCACATCATGACTACACAGAGCAAGCATAGACGACACCCAAAGTCTAAGCATTTTAGTTGTGTTTAAATTAATGATATTATCTCCTTACTAGAGATATGCAAAACTTCGGCCCAAGTTTGCGAACTAGGTCAAATTTGCCATTTCCGCTTTAAAAAAAATGTTGGTGCTGCCTCATTACAGTTCGCAAGTAATTTGTAAGATTGTTACTCTAGAATACCTTCAAATTGCTTTAAAATATGTGATTTCTGTACATTTTTGCTCATTTTCAAGCAATGTAAACATTCTTGACTTTGGCAACATTTTAGATATATTTTTAAAAAAAAATAGCAAACCACTTTTGTACTCATTTGCTAATCTAATTTACCAAGAAAGCCGCACTGATCTTGTTTTCAAGGATGATCTCTGCTCTGTTAGACAATAGGCCAGATTTACTAATCGTCGATTCAGAGCATACCAAGGCTCAGATCCACAAAAGGGTGCTAAACTAGAGCACACCTCAGCTTCCATTCGCAGGAACGGGAGTAAAAACATTCTAAAGCTTAGCTAAATTTTCTGGATATGGACCAGAGTTTTCTAGAGCAACAAGGTGCCTTCCAGCTGTTGTTGCAAAGATGCGGTCTAAAGTCTTGCATTTGAACTAATTTGAATGTAAGTGCAGCAAATGTATACAGGGCCGCCAACATAAACCGTGGGGCCTGGGACAAACATTTTAAGCAGGCCCCCCCCCCCGTGTCTGCGGTATTGCTCGCCACCCGCCACCCCCCCCATTTCACACCTCACGAGCCCCCTCCCCATGTATTTCTCTCCCTTCCGTCTCACTCTCCCGCCTCGCATGTATTTCTCTCCCCTGTTTCTCACTCTTAGGCTGCGTCCATGGAAGGACCGGCAGCGCTGAGCCGAGCGGACGCTCCACGCTGAGCCCCAGCATCCTCAATGAGGATGTCTTGAGAGGGGGCTCACGCGAGCGTCCGCAGGCGTGCTGAGGAGTTGGGTTTTTCAGCCGATAGCCAATGCTGTTTTTCAGCGCGCTGTTGGCTGAAAACCTCCAATCACAGCAAAGCAGCGTCAACGTCACGGCACCGTGACGTTGACATCGGTGCGTCACGGGCTATTGGCCCAGCATCGTCACTGCCCCGCCTCCCCTGCCTCCCGATCGCGCACGCTGGCTCACCTGCCAGTCCATGGGATCGCTGCTGACCGGGCAGGCGAGCCTCAGCGCGGAGGAGTGTGGGCTGAGGCTCTATGGACACAGCCTAACCCACTCTTTTCTCACTCACCCCCTCTCTCCTCTCCCTCCGTCAATTACCCCAAGCTCACTCATTCCCTCCCCCCCACACAATTCCCCCCCCCCCCAATACATATAAAAAAAATACCCCAACCCCCCCAATACATATAAAAAAAATACCCCAACCCCCAATACATATAAAAAAATACCCCAACCCCCCCAATACATATAAAAATACCCCAACCCCCTCAATACATATTAAAAAATACCCAACCCCCCCAATACATATAAACATATATATACATATATATATATATATATATAAAAAAATCAGACATACCTTGGGGATGATCGGTTAGGCCTGTGGCTGCAGGGGGGGGGGGCGGCGTGCCGGTGGTGCTGCGACAGAGGAGGGGCGATGGCTGCGGGGTCCCCAATGCTGCGGACCGGTGCAGGGGGGGGGGATGGCCGGGTGCAGGGCAGGGGGGGGCACGTCATTGTGCTGTGGGGTGGTGGTGGGGCCCTGCGCTGCGGCGGGACAGCCCTGTACTGCGGCGGGGGCGAGGGGGGTGGTCCTGCGAGGGGGCCCTGTGCTGTGGCGGGGGGCGGTCCTGCGGAGGTGAGGCGGGGGGGATCCTGTGCTGCGGGTGGAGGGGTGGTCCTGCGAAGGGGGGGTGATGGTGCTGGGGGTGGCGGGGTGACGGTGCTGGTTGGTACGGGGGGCCCGGCGGCGGCTGATCACTGCGGTTGCCGCCGGCCCCCACTGGAGGCACCTGTTCCAATGTTGCTCCCGCACGTGTCGGGCCTCCCTCTGGCGACGGAAGCTTAAGCCACTTCACTTCCGGTGCTGCCAATAGGGAGACCAGTGCCAGCCGGTTGCAGGTTTTTTTTTTTTTAAATATATATTAAATTAACGGGCATGGCCGGGCCCCCCTGACCCACGGGGCCCGGGATGCCAGTGCCCTTTGTCCCCCGCTGTTGGCAGGCCTGCATGTATAGCCCCCTTCCCCCCTCCTCTGGAAGATTTAGTCATGGCTATTGCTGGGTGTAGTGCTGGTTACCTGTTTGGCACAGGAGATCTGAGGTACCCGCGATGGTGTGGGGAAAGACAGGCAGACTTTTAGGGATTCCTCCGTTTCTTCTTCTTGGTGACAGCGCCTCCAGACGAAGGGGGTCCCCGCTATCACAGTCCTTACTCACAATACTCCATCCACACAGACTGCCGCGGAGCCAGAAGTATAAATGATGATGATCTTTATTATAGCAGCAACTACGATGTTGCTACAGCGAATGCTTTAGTTGATAAGGTAGATCCCTAGCTTCTGTATGGTAATGGCCTGCTGGTAATAATGAGGCCTCTCTGGATTTAATTAGTGCCTCAGCCCATGAGGGACTGAGCACATGTCTCACTCTCCCAGCCGGTAGGAGAGCTCAGAGCTCCTACCACATGAAGAGATAGTTGGAACCCCAATCACAGACTGAAGGACCCACCCCTAAGAGGCTGAACTTCATACTATAATTTAGGCACATCCTTCCTGTAGCTCGAAGAGGGAGGGCCCAGCACATGCACCACCACTCCTGTCACTCAGTAAGTCAGCATGAGGAGGGGGAAAACCCCAACGGATAGCCTGTCACTGTCTGTGTCTTACTAGCACTTACATGACAGGATAGGTAGAGAGTTAGCTGGACCAGCCACCACTATATAAGGTTATATTTAGTAAGTGGCAGCACCCACGCCACTTTCCCATTTAAGGGTGTGTAGAAGGACTATATTGACATGAAGCTGCATTTTAACCATAAAATGAATGTAAACCAAGTGATGTCATTGGTTCTCTTGGGCACAGTATTTCAGTCCAGCGAATATGTGGAAAAGGGAAGAAGAAATACCACACATAGTGTAATATGCTCCTTCGTGTATAAAAATCATTGTTGTATCTAAAGAGTTTAAACTCACAATTTTGTTCTCTTGAGTTTGGTGCTCGTATCGCAAATAGTATGTGATCTCCGTGGTCAATCAGGCCGGTCCTTCGCTTATCCAATGCCTGGGTTATGAAGAGGAACAAGAAGACAAGAAAGAGCACATTGCACAGTCTGTCAGATCCTGTGTGAAATGACAAATAAATATAGATGTATACTCACATTTAGGATGTCTTGTCATTAAGGCACGTATGGGACAGTATTAATCCCTCTGGCAGGAACCATTCTGTGGATATTGGATCCTCACTCTTAATCACTTCTTGCTTTCCCCCCCTAGACTTCTATGCTGTGTCGTCCTGGAAAACTCACCTATAGTTGCCTTAAGCCTTGTTCTTGTCTTCTCCTCTGTGCCTGTCCCTTTCTACGCAGTAGAGAGGCTTAGGGAGAGGGGTGCAAACTTGTAGGCCGCACGCTCCTCAGCTGAGAAGGCGGGCGCGGTCTCGCAGCTCCCTGTGACATAACTCGACGCGCTAGCTAATGGTGCACAGCCAGTGCTGCTGGAGAGGTGTGCACCAATGAGGGAGAGGGACACTGCAATAGCCCAGTGTAGTGTAATAAGTGTGTGCCTTGCACACAGACATTTTGAGGAGCCAGTGGGCACAAGGGAATGCCGCTTGGAACAGCACGGTGACAGTTGGTTAGTGACAGTTAGGGAGAAGACGACTGACCTCCATAGTAGCAGGAGGTGCTGCAAGGGTGGAGAGATGATAGGACAGTTACCAGAGAAATAAAGGTATAATTAGATGAAAGAATAGACAGAAAGTTAGAAGAATGTTAATCGTCTGTACTACAAAATATTGTTTCTGTGCGTCAAAATAAAAGGAGAAAGTGCGTCAATATCGTCTGCCCAGTTCAACTTCGCATTAACCCTAAAAAGACTGTGAACATAATAGTGCAGGATTAAGTTAGGTATCTACTAAAAATGTATTTGATGCAATGCGGATGTCTTACTATAAAGGGTTAACAAAATGTATTATTTTTACAGTATGGCTATTGTAAATAATATTACACTCAATTGATATTTATTAAAATTAGTTATAGATAATAAAAATACACATAATTCTGTTTTAATTTACATTGTATCAATCAGGTGCTCAATGTGACCAAATGCGTTAAAATTGATTTCAAAACAATTAATTATGCTTCATATCTTTGGCGCCTTCATACTGTACACATGACGCACATTTCAGGAAGCTTTATACTACTATTTAGCACATTTTTACGCCTAATTATTTTTAAAAATATGATCTTAGTTCACAGGCCCCATAGACTCCTAAGACCAGGGTGCTTGAATAGGAGTAAAGGCATGCTAAAGCTTTGCACTCTTTTGTGGGTCTCCCCCATAAAAGTATAGGTAACAAGATGCTCCAAACATACACATTTTTACAAGTACAGCTCAACCCCCTTATAACGCTGTGCTTGGGGTCCAAAGAATCACATCGCGTTATAAGCGGATCGCGTTAGAAATAATGTACAATTGTATGCATTGTACAATAAAGTATTTAAGACACCAATAATCGTGTTGTAAAGTATTCATAAATACGAAAATTGGGAGTCACGCTTGCATCGCGTTATAAGCGGATTCACGTTGTAACGGGTCGTTATAACGGGGTTGAGCTGTATATACAAAATATATAGTTCCCCGCACTGACTGTATTTATTTATTTAGATTTTTTTCTAACACACTACTCACTAAGAAACTTAGTTCTAGAGCGTGTGTAGGGACTTCGGGAGGACGCCCCTCCTAAACCTACAACCGGGACCTACCGAAAGAAAACATATTGGGGAACGATGAGGAAGACCAACAAAGGGTGGGAAACATGAGTGGGAGCAGGAAAGCGGGCGGCCAGTGTAATAGGGTCTGTTTCCAATGTTTTGTTTAAAAAGATTTCCGCAGATCAATCCCAAAAAAGGGCGATTTGCGTTTTGCGGATTTTTTTTATTATTATTATTATTATTACACTGGCGACACACTTTATTCGAGCTCGGCTAGTCCCACGAATTCGGGTATACCCGGGTGTATTGAGGTTTGTGACTGTTTTCTGCCCGAGTGCATTGAGGTATTTTTCAGGCAGGGATTGAAGCATTTTATTCCCGCTGGCTGCAATACTGCACAGTATATATATATATACTGCATTACAATTCATGAATTTATGCCATCTGGTAGACACGCGAAGCATTGCAGCCTATTAAATCCTAATCATTATCATTTAACAGATCAGCCGCCCGTCAGCCAGGCATGAACCCAGGCTGGGAAGGCAAACGCAACGGGGCTTGTCAGAGGTGAGGAGCGGCGCATTCCAGGTATCTGCCAGGTACATACTGGGTATTTGCTCGAATAAAGTGTGTCGGTGCAGTACCAATGCACACCATGGATTCCGCAACCCGTGGGGACACCGGATTTGTAGAACCCAATCCACGGATTCAGACACCGGATTGCCAAATCCGCGTATTGGATTCTACAAATCTATCAGCAGATTGTGTCCAACGGCGGATTGCGATGAATCCGCGCTGATTAAAACCAACCAAATCCGTCCGCCGATTTTACACCGCAAAACAGATTTTGGAGGTGATAATGCAAGAAAATACGGGAAACGGATTTCGGCGAATTCGCCCATCTCTCTAGTATAGGGTATAGAAACTGTGAATCGTCCTAAAGTTGTATATATGAACTACAGTATGGTCCACTCAAAGTGGTAGTTCCTGCTGATTCAGGTTGAGCTTCGTTAGCTACTGTACTGTACAATTTAATGACAGTTCATGTTTTTTAACATTAGAGCACTTGAAGGATGTACCACGTTTGTTGTCACCTAAGAGAACTTGACAAATGTCACCCTTTTTAGTGAGCGAAACAGTTTTGCTCGATCCAGAAGTTTGCAACAAGTTCGTTAACACTAAAAAAAATCAATGGATATTGCATTTTAGCTCAATTTCCCTTATTTTTTCAATTCCCTCAAGAATTATGTAAGTCCCAGGGATTTAACTTGACCCCTTTAAAGAGGAAATCCATGCTGGGTTTGGTTCTTCATTTATTTATTTTTTACGCAGGATTGAAGCGGAGGGTCTCCGAAACTGAATCCCATTCATTTCAGCTCCCGGGAGCCCTGCTTCCGGAGGTAATTAACTCCATAGTAGGCGCCGGAAGCCACTCCAGGATTCACATTATGACATCTTTTCAAAGCTTCCGCGCCCTGCAGGCCAATAGGAAGCCGTGATGTCACCCGGTGCAGCTCCCTATTGGTCCATGTGATGAGGGAGCTTTTAACTGCAGGAGATACCGGCACCCCCGTAGGAGGTAAGTATATCTGGAAGCAGTGGTTCCTCTGAGCTGAATCTAATGGGGTTCCGCTCTGGAGACCACCTGCTTCCATTCTCTATTACAAATGATAGATTAAAAGTCTAATAGGAGATTCTGGGGCTCGAAAGTATTCAAACGAAAAAGAGACTAATGAGGTCTCATGTGGACAAGAATAGTATATATTTATTTGAATATAAGGACCCGATCAGACCCATAGAATCATATAGGAAGTTTAAGTGTGAGGGGTATCCAGTAAGGGATAAAGTAATAAGATACTGTAGCGCCTACCTGGCCTCACTCTAAATCAGAGTCCAGGATAAATGATTGGCGCCCAGTTCTCTTATAAATCCATTTGGCACCTGGTATAGCCCCCCTGAATATCCACTGTACTCCTCTCTCACCGGATTGGGCAGATCGCTGCTGCCGCACGGAGTGGGATGTTCCTCAAGTCCTCCTTTCGATCACGGCCTGATCCTGCACCTCCGGTGTGCTGTCCGCGAAAGCTGAATAGAACAAACATAGAAATTAAAAAAAAGGGGAAAACAAAACGAAATGGATTTCTTCTTTAAACAAGCGAAACTCATTTGACATTTAAACCATCTCCACATCACGTTTCAACAATTTTGTGCGCACAATATTGGTTTTTGGCATGTTTACATTTGTTTCTTTTTTTTAATTATTGCTCTGTATAATGTTCAAGTCACATAAATGCATTTAAAATAATAAAATGAAGAAATTAATAAATGTACTGTATAACATGTGTATATTAACATACAGTATTATTAATTTATTAATGTAATCCCATTAACAAATTATCAATCTTGCAGCTACTGTACAAAGTTCATAAATACGTGTAACAAATCCCACACAAGTTTTCCATAGACAACATAAACGGAAGTTATTCATCAGAATCTCCCAGCTGCAAAAGTAGTGTCAAAAATACCGCACCACATTTTTCCTGGAGAAGCTAATGGGACATTGAAGCAATGGGATTTTCGGATACATAGTGAATTTTTTTTGCACTAGTTCCGCAAACACACAGATACCCAACAAGCTCAGAGAAACCCCTTTTTGCACTAGTTCTGCCCCAGTTTTGCACTTGGGAGATTTTAATAAATAACTCCAAGGACTATTAAGAAGAGTCCGATTTAAGAAACAAGAAAGGATATTTGTCAAGGGCTCTCAGCTTCCACATGGGGTCAGATTTGTCAAATTAAGGGGTTTAGCCGGCGCATGCGCGACAACGGACTGCATGGACGCTTAAGTTCATAGCTCCGTTCTCAGCCGACAAGAAATAAATAATAAATGCATTAAAACCTACCCGATTTTCACCAAAATCGCACACATAGCCCCCGGATACCCCCAGGATGTCGAAGGGGACACACTCAAAGCGCCCCTCCACGGTGCTGACTGACTACTTTGGAAAAGGGAGAACAGGCGCGCGCCAAAAGCCATGAGGGCCCCCCGCCAAGTGAATCAGACTCGGATGAAGAAGGGGACAATGATCACGGGAACCAGATTATGTGGAGACGGGACATGCAAGAGTTCTGTGCTGACATTAAAAAATGCTTACAATCGGAGGTGGCAGCCTTGCGAGCAGATATTGGCAGCATTGGAGCCCGCACGGACTCCCTTGAAAGGAAGCTAGACTCAACCATTAAGTCCCTCCATAAAACGGACAGGCAACTGTCTCAAGTCAAAGACACCATCCGCGACCTCCTAGACAAACAGGAGGACTCAGAGAACCGGGAGCGACGCAACAATGTAAGGATACGGGGGGTCTCAGAGGAAGAGCCCGATCCGGAAGACTTCGTGGGTCGGTGGCTGACCCAGCTTATGCCTGACAAGTCGACACAGGAGCTTCAACTAGACCGCTGCCACAGAGCCCTCAGATCCAGGCCACAGCAGGGAGGCCCCCCGAGAGACATTATTGCTCGCTTCCATTATTTCAAAATAAAGGAATCCTTTTGTCAAATGACTCGTAACAACCCCACGTTCGAATCACACAAAATCCAGGTATTTCAGGATATCTCCCCCACCACCCTGCTGAAAAGGAAGCAACTTACCCCAATCACTAAAATCCTCAGGGATGAAGGGGTTAAATACCGGTGGATTTACCCGTTTGGCCTCCTAGTCTCCAGGAACGGGGCATCTACGATGATAAGGAGGGCGGAAGATGGAGGGGACTTCCTTACTAAGCTGGGCCTACAGGACAAGATCACAGAAGAAATGGCGGGAGGCAGATCAGCACCAGACCCATCATGGCGTGAGGCAGGTAGATCTGACAAAAACAGGCAAACCCGCAGCCCCCGTTAAATTGACTGTCTGAGACACTCTGCTCACTAACAGTTACAGTTGCCCCCCTCCCCGCTCGAACAGGCCACCCGTTGTGGTCACCCCTACGATTTCCCCATCAGCTACGTTAGCTACATCCCTAACAATGTCCCGAAGCACCTAGGCCCGAATCAAATCCTGCCACACTTACACTGGCGACACACTTTATTCGAGCTCGGCTAGTCCCACGAAATCGGGTATACCCGGGTGTATTGAGGTTTGTGACTGTTTTCTGCCCGAGTGCATTGAGGTATTTTCCAGGCAGGGATTGAAGCATTTTATTCCCGCTGGCTGCAATACTGCACAGTATATATATATATACTGCATTACAATTCATGAATTTATGCCATCTGGTAGACACGCGAAGCATTGCAGCCTATTAAATCATAATCATTATCATTTAACAGATCAGCCGCCCGTCAGCCAGGCATGAACCCAGGCTGGGAAGGCAAACGCAACGGGGCTTGTCAGAGGTGAGGAGCGGCGCATTCCAGGTATCTGCCAGGTACATATTGGGTATTTGCTCGAATAAAGTGTGTCGGTGCAGTACCTTGAAGCCCGATGGCAGCATCCAGAGACTAGCGGCCATCTTGGAGCAGCTCCGGAGTCCAACTGCGAAAGAGGTGGAGACGGATGACGTCGGAGGGGAGGAGGCACCACATCTCGCAAGAGAGACAGGAGTCCGGAGCAGAGCCACATCCAAGATGGCGACCATCGCGGATGAGCCGGAAGGGGCGGGAGCTAGCGGATGGAGGCGGAAGTGTGGCAGCAAAGCACCCTAGAAGCAACAAGCAGCAGCAGGAGAGGGAAGAGGGCTTAAGATAGGCTGGGAGTAGCGGCACAGGAACCGGCACTAATGTAGGAGAGCCCACAGGATAGCGCCAGGAGAGGCGTAGGTCAGGCTACAGGAGAGAGGGGCAACACCAATACAGAAGGTGAGGAGTAGGGGTCGGAAGGATTAGGGAGGGGGGGGGGAAAGATGTTAAGGAGCTAGCTGAGGAATGGGATGTAAGATCAGGAAGGGGGGGCAGTGGAATAGGGGAGCTGGCAACAGGGAGGGAGGGGGAAGATGAGGAAGGGGCTTAAGGGCAGAAAGTAGAGGAGTAAAGGGAAGTGAGGGTAGTAGGACCCAGAGAAAGAGAAGGTTGCATAGACATAGCAAGGTGGTGGGCAGCACTGGTGGCAAAGCTCAGATAGGACAGGGACATACCATGAAGACATGAGGGGGATCAAGGGCTTAACATAGGGCTAGAAAGGGATCAGCTGTTCCAAGTGGCACGATAGTTTGGAATTGAAGGGGAGGCAGGGTCACGTTGAAGTATTTGAGGTTAATAGGTTAGGGTTATGCATTTGAGGTTTTTCATTGACTTGTTGATACATGAAACTATTTACCAATACAGTTTGGACTAATAAAGATATTGGTTTGTCGGCTGGGACGGCGGTCCCAAAGTCGCCGTGCGCATCTACTCTTGGGCTGGGGCAGTTGCCCTAGATCCTGAGGAAGTCCTGGGGAAGAGGTGGATCAATACGGCCCTGCGGAGGAGGCAGAAGACAGAGGGCGAGATCCAGAGATCCACCAAACCACAGGCAAGGGAGAGAAAGTGGTTCCATGCCACCGACTACTCTCCCACATTGATGTTTGTGTTTTATGTGTTCTTTCTTCCTTCTGTGTCCCATGTACCCGATGTGTCTACCCCACCCCACACTCCTACACAAGTGGTCCTCCGCTGACGCCCCGCAAAGAGCTGAGTACTGCAGAGGAACAGAAACGGCTCCGTAGAGGTCCGACATCTCAGAAAGTAGCATTCGGAGCACAAGGTCAGTACCAGCACCATCATGCCTTTAAATTTTATATCACACAACACTAAGGGTCTAAACTCCCCATGTAAACGTAAGCTAGCACTCACAGACTACAAAAAAAAGGGGGCAGACTTTATACTACTCCAGGAAACACACTTCAGCACCACTAGTTCGCCCAAACACTTTGACAAGCAATACAAACAGGTCTTTCTATCCTCTGCTACAGAAAAAAAGCGAGGTGTAGCAATCCTGATCCATAATAGGGTAGGACTAGTGGTGGATAAAGTGAAAAAAGATCAGGACGGCAGATTCTTGATGCTCATAGGATCCATAAATGCACAACCAATAACAGTAGCAACGATATACGCCCCAAGTGCCCATGAGTCAGACTTCTTCACAAGGACGTTCGACATCCTTAAAAAATTTAGCAAAGGGGCTATAATCCTAGGAGGCGATTTCAATACGGCTATGAATGCAGCCCTTGACAGGTCAGGTCCCCATAGTCATAAAGCCAAAATACGTCCTTCAGCGCTAGAACAAGGATTAAAAGACCTACAACTAATAGATGCTTGGAGGGAGACTCACCCACTAGAAAGGTTATACACCTTCTACTCACATCCACACGACTCATTCAGCAGAATCGATTACTTCTTTGTATCTAGTAGACTGGTCCCCGCGATCACCCATTCTGGGATCCATGATATTTCATGGTCTGATCACGCACCGATCGAGCTAAGGTGCACTCAGATAGGACTGGAAAGGCCAAGAGCAAATTGGAAATTAAATGATTCCCTCCTAAAGATCCCTGATTTGGAAGGAAAGATCAAAGAGGCGATCAAGTACTTCTTTAGTGAAAATAAAGGAAGCGTTGACTCACATATAACCCTCTGGGAGGCACATAAAGCAACACTAAGGGGGGTTTTGATTAGTATGGCAGCCCAAAAGAAAAAAGAAAGCAACGCAAAAATTATTAAAGAACAAGCAGAGCTAAAGCAGCTTTGGGAACAACATAGACGAACACCAAATGCGGCGACTCTACAGCAAATTAAAGACACTCAGATTAAACTGAACCTACTCCTAACCTCCCAGGCTGAGAAATCGTTAAGTTGGTCAAAGAGAAGATTTTTTGAAAAATCAAATAAACCAGATACCTTGCTGGCTAACATGATTAACGCCAAAACAAATAATTATAACATACAAGCCTTGTGGCGGGAAACGGGGGGGGGGGGGGGGAGGGTCACGGCCAATAACAAGCAAATTGTAGGGGAATTTAAAGCCTTCTACGCAAAATTATACGATGGGGAAAATGTTGCCAGATCTACTGGGACAACGGAGGCCCTACGGAGTTTCCTGGAAAATGCAAACATACCCGGTCTGAGCAGATAGAGAGGTGATAGGTAGAGATTTTACAATGGAGGAATTATCAGAGGTTATGAAAAACCTAAAACCCTCTAAAGCCCCGGGTCCCGACGGATACTCGAATCTTTATTACAAAAAGTTCAGGAAACAATTGGCCCCATATCTCCTCCGTATGTTTAATCAAGTGCTCCAAGCGTCCATTTCAGTCATACATAAGACAGGGAAAGACCCCAAGGACTGTAAAAGCTACAGACCTATATCCCTGATTAATTCGGACATCAAAATTTACGCCAAATTATTGGCCAATAGATTGAGTCTCATCCTATCCAGACTGGTGCACCCAGATCAAGTCGGATTTATCAAGGGTCGACAAGCATCTGATAATACCCGACGAATCATTGATCTGATAGAGATAGCCAATTCCAAATCTATACCAGTTATGGCACTTAGTCTGGATGCGGAAAAAGCGTTTGATAGGATAGACTGGCCATATCTGGAAGCCACGCTTGAGGCGTTTGGCATGGGAGACAAATTGATAAAAGCTATATTCGCTCTCTATTCAGCCCCGTAGGCAAGGGTTACCCATCAGGGATTCGCTTCGGATCCCTTCCAAATTAAGAGCGGAACGAGACAGGGATGCCCGCTCTCCCCCCTCCTCTTTGCACTGTGTATGGAGCCGCTGGCGGCCCAGATACGGGATAGCAAAGACATCACAGGTATTGCCATCGGAAACCAGTCGCATAAGGTGGCACTATATGCGGATGATGTATTCCTGACAATATCCAGGCCCCTTACCTCTCTACCAAACCTGTTCGATCTGTTGGGGCGTTTTAATAGGGCCTCCGGGTTCAAAATTAATCAGAGCAAATCGGAGGCTATTAACATAAATCTCCCCAAGCATGTTGAAAAGCTAATTGCCCTCAACTTCAACTTCCGCTGGCAACAACAACAACAAATTAAATAACTAGGGGTTAATATCACCCAGACATATAGCACAATTTATCAGGCAAACTATCCACGACTGATGCGGACCCTGAGAGAGGACATCAAAAGGTGGGCTAAACATAAAATCTCATGGATTGGCAAAATCCACTGCGTTAAAATGAATTTGCTCCCTCGCCTACTGTATCTTTTCCAAACCCTACCAGTGCCAATAGGCTTGAAGGACACTCTCTCACTCCAAACCGAGATAGATAAATTTATCTGGGGAGGAAAGAAGGCGAGGGTGAGCAAACAAATAATGCGCAAACAAACGGGGGCGGGAGGGCTAGCGGTACCTTGTTTGTTGTCCTATTACAAGGCGGCCCAATTATGTCAAATTGTGCAGTGGCACACTAACCCAGACTCTAAAAGATGGGTCCCGTTAGAACGAGAGGCATGCTCCCCATTAGACCTGGAGCATCTGATTTGGTACCCTAAAAAGGTGCGTAGAGGCACCAAACTGCCGCTATCCTCGATGACCAACTCGCTCTCGATATGGGAGGGTACTAGGCTCAAATGCGCACTGACTAGAAGGGCGTCGGGCATGACGCCACTATGGAACAACCCACTCTTTGCTCCGGGCCAGTCCAGTACGGAATTCACTATCTGGAAACTAAAAAAAATTAAGAGATTGGTAGATCTGGAGGGGAGACAAGGCATAAAAATATTCGAAATAGTTAAATCTGACCATAACATCCCTAATGCCGAGATTTTTAGATACCTCCAGATCAGGGCGTTCTATCAAAAAGTTCAGCCACAGACCCCCATGACAAATTTCGAAAAGCTCTGTCGTTCAGGGACATCCACAGCGGGACTCACATCGCAGATGTACAAAGAGGTAAGCGGGTCTAGTACGACAGTGACGGACAAAACAAGATACATGACTAACTGGGAGACAGACCTAGGAGAGGAATTAGAGGTTGAGGAATGGACAAAAATAGTGACGGCGACCTCCAAAAGTTCTATATGCACAACCTTAAGGGAGAACGCATATAAGGTAATGATGAGATGGTACCACACTCCCACAAAACTAGCTAAATTCCTACTCAGTTACTCCCCATTGTGTCCGAGACAATGTGGACAGCAGGCAGATCTGTTACACATGCTGTGGTCATGCCCCAAAATCGTCCCAGTCTGGGATTCAATTAAGGACTGGTTGAATAAGATTACAGGTAAACCCGTCCCATTAGACCCATGGCTGTTCCTCCTGAACAGACCAGCAGATGGGTTCACCAAAGGAGAAAACAAACTGATAGCTCACTTTGCTATGGCGGTTAGGGGGGAGATCGCAGTACGATGGAAACAAAATACAATTCCTCCAATTATAAACATTAGAAAACGAATTTGGTCAGTTTGCCAGATGGAAAAGTTGACAAGTTTGGTCAATGACACTGGTGAAAATTTTCAAAAAGTCTGGCTACCGTGGTTAGCCCAAACAGACATCCAGGGAGTGGAACGGACCACAATTTGGCTTTAATAGGAGAAAATGCGTTCTCTCATGAGGGAGCGCCCAAGGGCGGCACCCAAGACACACATAGATAACCCCCCCCCGAGAACCCCAGGTAGGACCTCTAAGAGAGCGAATAGGGCATAGCAGCTGATGTGCGGCTGTCCTACGGGGTACGCAATGATTCTCCAGATGCAGAGAACCAGCGAAAGTGAGGTACAGTAGAGGCGGAACCATATGAGGAGACACTTACCCCGCACACCCATCCCCCCCATTGTCTTCCCCTTCCACCCCCTGGCCTGAGGCCCCCCTTGTCCGTCTGTTTACCCAGTCTGTCTGTAGATGTCTATTCATTCACAACCGGGAATAGCACATACAGTAAGCCGAAGCTGTACTTTGCCGTTATCGTACTCACTGTATGTATATTATTATCTGAACAAAATAAAAAAATTAAGTTGAAAAAAAAATTAAGGGGTTTATTTAGCGAAGTCTCTCATCAGCAAAATTAGGGGAGAAAGTAGCAAAAAACTGGAATAATGTCATGGAGTTCAATAGCTTTTCTTGGTTGGAGTATAGTACCAAGTTAGTAGGTCCTTTCATTCTACTGGATATAGATCCAATGTGGTCTTTATCCCTCCTAATAGAGGTAAATGAGAATTTTAATCCTAATAGAGGTATATTAGTATTTTATCTCGTAGTGTTAGGACTTGCGAACAGATGTCTGCCTTGTCGTAGCTCGCAAGCTTATAGCGCTTTGGCCAAAGGGTTAAACTAAATTACCCTTTTTCAAGAGAATATATAAGTATTTTACTGTGTATTTTTGTCATGTTGGATGTAGCACTGGGCTTCTCTGTCGTTTGTTGGAGTATAGTACGCCAATTTTTTTACAAATATCCCATGATTTCCAAAGGGAATTTTTATTCTTCAATAAATCTCCTGCTGTTTTTCTGTGTGAGCTTTGCCTGAGTTTTGCAGCTAAACTGGAATTGTAGCCTGGAGAATTTGATAATTATTGACCAAGCACTACATTGAAATCTCATGATGGCATCGTGTTAAGCTGACAATAGGGCAATAGATGTTTTTTTTGCTACATGTGAAGGGAGGAACAGAATCAATGGAACATGGGTCCCTTCTGAGTTACCACGTTACTGCAATCCCAGCTCAGAGGTCAAAACTCACATTCTCCCAGAACATATACATTAGTCTACATCATTGCATTTGGCCACGAAAGTTCCCCAGAGAGAAGCACATCCACTCGACTTTTTTCAGAAACAAACACCAAAATAGCAGTAAAATTATGCATAATTGTCCATGGTTTCCAGCTACCAAACATCTCTCTAGCATGTGAGTACTTATTAGTATGTAGTACATTCGTAGTACTATATAAGTAACATTAGACTTGCCATAACCATGTTTTGCAACACACATTTTCTTTATAATTCACCGAAAACACTGGATTTGACTCTTCATTTGACCACACAGCTTTTTTCCTCCTTTAAAATATATTTACAAAAGACATTGTTTTGCAAAATATTTGATAACATTAAGCTTTTAAAACTCATAGCCCATTAGTAATTAAGACATGTATTATTTATTAATTATGCCTCCCATTAAATTTTAATCTTCTCTGTCCAAGCATAGCTCCCGCCTCCAGATACACGTTTAATTACATTTTATGAATACAAATCTGCCAGGAAACCATTATAACATTTCTCTTAGAAAAATATATCGCATGATTGTTCCCATGTCCAGTAGCTCCATAAAAGGTAGGTCCCATGAACAAATTCAGATACAACTTAAAGAGACATTCTAACAGTCATTTTGGGGCAATGGTAAAATACAGTAGTAGAACTATTCTTTCCCCCCCAGTTAGCCATAGCTTGATATTCTATTCTCATGGTGAGGGAGCGGCTCAGTGAGTAACAACACTGACTGGCACTGAGAGGTTGGGGAGCCTGGTTCAATTCCCGGTGTTGGCTCCTTGTGGCCTTGGGCAAGTCACTTTTTCTCTCTGTGCCTCAGACATACAAACATAGATTGTAAGCTCCACGGGGCAGGGACCTGTGCCTGCAAAATGTCTCTGTAAAGCGCTATGTAAAACTAGCAGCACTATGCAAGAACATATTATTATTGTGAATTAAAATCACTTGAAAATATCTAGGTCCATATTTAATAAGCAGTCTCCTGCCATAACATGACGCCGCCTGCTGCTGTAAGACATCTGGCAAGCCATTCAAGTACGGTGTCTTTCAGCACCGAAAGGTGTTTTGTGGCCAAAGACTGTTTAGCAAACATGGCCCTAAATCTAGGAACCCCTTTGCTGATAGAGATGTGTTTGTCGGCATGTCTGGCCTATCTGTGTGTCAGTTTTAAACAGGAATTAAATCTGCCTAGTTGAATATTTTTGCATATGTAATTGCATTTTGAATATATCTCCTCATCATGTCACCGCAAGCTTAGTAGGTTAATTAATGGTGGTGTGCTATTGTGTCTGTTTTTTTTTCCTTCTTTATTTACTTTTTTTCACCAGAAATTAGTATTAGTTTCCTTTATTAATTACTGATCACACTGCTTAGATTTGAGATACAGTATACCATATTATCACAACAGAATGTATTTGTACACACTAGTATACTGTATATATATTTTGAGTAGTCTTCTTCAATGATTATGATCAAAACGATAATCCTACTTCACAAAGGTATATGAATGCTTCCATTCGACTTCAAATATTCTATTTTTTCTCATTTCACTTCAAAAAGATAATAGAAAAAAGAGGGAATAAACCCAATGTAACTGATGCTACCAGAATCACATATATATGCTAAATGGTTTAATGAACCACAATCCACAGAGATCAATAGGGCAACTCACTAATAATATATAATATATAAAGTCATGGAAAGGATAATAGACTTTAACCCTGGGTGGGAGGCTAGTACGCAGAATGAAGCTAGAAGCACGAGATGAAGTGTCCGCAAACACCTCACTCGTGAGACAAATGAAACTGCAAGCTGCTGCCCTTACCCTGCCCAGTGTCTGGTTAATCCTCGTGATCGATTGCCACACTGCTCAGATGCCGTTTTCTTAAAGGATTGAAGAGCTTGTGTAGCCGGGAATCCACCAGGTAATGTACTCCGGCGCAGGTTAACACAGATTCCCAGTCTCAAACTCCCACACCCAACACAAAGTAAATATATATTAAGTCAACCAGAGCGCTATTGAGCGTGGCAATTGTATATAACAAGAGACAGGGGGTGCCCAACGCTGCATCCAATTGACAAAATACATAGAGTAAAATACTTCAATAATAATAAAATACTTGGTTATTTAGTTAACCCTTTGGCCAAAGGCATCATAAGCCTGCATACCAACGTCAAGGTATAACCAAGATAATGCAGGTCCTACACTACACTGTGAACCCTTCCCCTTACCTCTGTGAGAGGGGAACCATAATGGGTCCTGTTCCTGCAGCAAGTGAAATGACCTTCCAACTTAAAGGGTGAAGGGGGAGGAGTGAGCTCTGGGAGGAGGTGCCACAGCCTCCAAAAGAGACATAGGTTAACACAGATTCCCAGTCTCAAACTCCCACACCCAACACAAAGTAAATATATATTAAGTCAACCAGAGCGCTATTGAGCGTGGCAATTGTATATAACAAGAGACAGGGGGTGCCCAACGCTGCATCCAATTGACAAAATACATAGAGTAAAATACTTCAATAATAATAAAATACTTGGTTATTTAGTTAACCCTTTGGCCAAATATTTTATTATTATTGAAGTATTTTACTCTATGTATTTTGTCAATTGGATGCAGCGTTGGGCACCCCCTGTCTCTTGTTATATACAATTGCCACGCTCAATAGCGCTCTGGTTGACTTAATATATATTTACTTTGTGTTGGGTGTGGGAGTTTGAGACTGGGAATCTGTGTTAACCTATGTCTCTTTTGGAGGCTGTGGCACCTCCTCCCAGAGCTCACTCCTCCCCCTTCACCCTTTAAGTTGGAAGGTCATTTCACTTGCTGCAGGAACAGGACCCATTATGGTTCCCCTCTCACAGAGGTAAGGGGAAGGGTTCACAGTGTAGTGTAGGACCTGCATTATCTTGGTTATACCTTGACGTTGGTATGCAGGCTTATGATGCCTTTGGCCAAAGGGTTAAATATATATTAAGTCAACCAGAGCGCTATTGAGCGTGGCAATTGTATATAACAAGAGACAGGGGGTGCCCAACGCTGCATCCAATTGACAAAATACATAGAGTAAAATACTTCAATAATAATAAAATACTTGGTTATTTAGTTAACCCTTTGGCCAAAGGCATCATAAGCCTGCATACCAACGTCAAGGTATAACCAAGATAATGCAGGTCCTACACTACACTGTGAACCCTTCCCCTTACCTCTGTGAGAGGGGAACCATAATGGGTCCTGTTCCTGCAGCAAGTGAAATGACCTTCCAACTTAAAGGGTGAAGGGGGAGGAGTGAGCTCTGGGAGGAGGTGCCACAGCCTCCAAAAGAGACACAAAGTAAATATATATTAAGTCAACCAGAGCGCTATTGAGCGTGGCAATTGTATATAACAAGAGACAGGGGGTGCCCAACGCTGCATCCAATTGACAAAATACATAGAGTAAAATACTTCAATAATAATAAAATACTTGGTTATTTAGTTAACCCTTTGGCCAAATATTTTATTATTATTGAAGTATTTTACTCTATGTATTTTGTCAATTGGATGCAGCGTTGGGCACCCCCTGTCTCTTGTAATGTACTCCGGCGCGTCTACACAAACGAGGGGGTGGCGTCACAGCTCGCGCCGACACGACATCCGTGTAGACCCTCCAGCCGGTTCCAAACCGGTGAACGCCGTCTCCTGCGAGGAGGTAGAGCTGACGATGCTCCCGGCATTCAACGCAGCATGTAATTCATTAAAGCTGATTTTTATTTCATTTACTTTTGGCTGAGCTCCTATATCGCTGTGACCGCCACTACCCTATTTTTGTCACTTCAAAAAGATACTGCATATTATTCCATTGCAAATTCTCTGCAGAAAGCGCTAGTGACCACCCTGTGCCCAAGTACCCAATAAACGCTAGAACCACCACTGCTAACAGCGGGTTGGTGATAGATAAAGGTCAACTCGGGGAGATGGAGACAATTGTGCATCTCTGGAATGTTACGCTTTAAGAAGTAGCACGTTAAAAGGCAACATTAACAAAAATGTGTTTTTCATTGCAAAAACCATTAACAAACATGTTTTGCTACATCCCCCGCGTAACTTTTGGCTTATAAATGACCTCTCTGAATTATTGTTAATCCTTTTAATTTGGCAAGAAAAATCAGTTAAACTTGATTTTCTGTCAAAGAATTGTGTGTGAGGTTGTCTCTGAAACGGAAGAGAAACAAGTTAGTGACTGAGTATTATAAAAGAAAAAAAAAACTCAAAATCGAAAGAAATAAAATAGACCTAGAAGAATGAAACTCCTGGGAGATGCGATCACTTCAGCTCTACAGATCTCTCAATGGGACAGATAATCGGCATCCCCTTCTGGTCTGCTTTCCCCCCCCTGTCTACATCAGTTTTTAGCAATTCCCTGCAGTGCTAAATTGTATTGATTTGATATTCATGTGCTGTAAAGTAAGTAACATTTTCCATTTGCTTTCTGCGTCGTGTTTCTAGTCTTCCCTGATATACATTTCAGGATTGTTGTCAGACTGTTTTGGATTAAAACCTAATATTAATAGGATTTTAAAAAGATGTACTTGCCGGGTACGCAATTCTAAACATAGAATTTGGGGGATCCAGTCAATCTGTGTCTCAATGAGTTTACACTCGAAATTGTGGTGTCAGGGTGTCATAGAAAATAAGCACTGGGATTCCCTAACCTCTAAATAGGTTATCACACTGCAATCCTGTGTTAACTGCCATTGACTGAACTGGCATTTAATGATGGATTGTAGTGCAAAAAGATGTATTGGAGGTTAGTACATCTCCCACAAGGTAAATAACTCTTGGTTGCAAGTACAGCTCAACCCCGTTATAACGCAATCCGTTACAACGCGAATCCGCTTATAACGGGATGCAAGCGTGGCTCCCAATTTTCGTATTTATGAATAGTTTACAACACGATTATTGGTATCTTAAATACTTTATTGTACAATGCATACAATTGTACATTAGTTCTAATGCGATCCGCTTATAACGCGATCTGATTCTTTGGACCCCAAGCACAGCGTTATAAAGGGGTTGAACTGTAGCTAGTTATGGGATTTCTCCCACATAAAAACCATGTGTGTAACACGGGGGCCCCTCTTTCTGCTCTAGACCTTCTTTTTCATTTTTCATGATATAAAAATGAGCATTGTAAAACCTGCTTTCGTTTAACAGATAAAACTATAATTTTTTGAGATTTAAATAAAAATGTCTCCTTATCCCAAGCTTATCATAGATACCACCAGCTTTTCTGGAATTTGGTTACAAGAATTTTTTGTGAGAAGAATAGATGGGGACACTCCCAATATCTTCAAGAAGACATTCCCCTGGTGCACAACAAATTAGCAGACAGGGCACTGTCACGGACTTCTACAAAAAGTGTCATTTTTTCCTGGATATGGAAATAAATTACTATTTTCGAATCAGGCCGTGCGTGTGTCGCCTGTTTCCGACCGATACAATCAATTTTGTAAACATACAGTAAACATCCAAAGTGATGTTGGAAAATTTGGAGCATAACGAACTCTAAACACTTTATTTTCAAACTGTGACTCTTGTGTCAATGCATCAAGGTCTTTTCTGGAATTGTTGAATTTATGTATGTATGTATGTATGTATATCTTTATTTATATAGGGCCTTTAATGTACATAGCGCTTCACAGCAGTAATACATCTATGCATATTATTATTATTATTAATAATACACGTAACAATCATATAAATAACAAATAATACAAATAACACATAATGGGAAGAAGTGCTTCAGACATAAAAGTGACACTTTGGGCACGGACTCCTTTTCCTAAGAGCTCACAATCTAGTTGAACCACTTGCAAGCTTGTGATTCAGATAGTATAAATAGGAGGCGCTAGGGAGAAGTTACATGATGCATTATAGATTATAATGAGATGTATCATGTGCTATGTTAAAAAAAAAACATCTGGCAAGAGACTTCATCTCTGGCTAATAATCTGCATCAAATGTAATACCACGATAAGGAAACTTCAGGACTAAAAGGGAGATTTCCAATGAGGATACATTTTCCTAATTGCCCTCATTGTTGCAATAATGTAGGTATAGTGAATCTCTTCATTAAGGCATTAGAGGCCCAGGCTCAATTATATGCCATGTATGTAGAGGGTTTATGCACCTGGAGGACAGTGAGAATCACAGGTCGAGAGATACATTGTCTATATTTGCCTCTTAGATGCCATGCCATCTAAAACTTTCTAGGACCGGATAAAATATCGGCCCTTGTGAAATGAGATTCCTCCTTCCCAGGAGGTTCTTCTGCTAAGTTGCTCAGATCTGGAAACTATGCCCTGTGTGGCCAGAAAGGTATGATGGCTCTTACTTTAACTCCATCCTTCTTCATCTTCCTCAATACCAGTGGGATCATGGGGAAAGAAAGAAATACATAAGCGAGACTGAAGTTCCAGGTTCTCCCTGATTCCTTGCATAAAATATAGTAAGCTTTAAATTGCTGGGGGTGGGAGGCATCAGATCTGTCTGTGGCTGTCCCACCGCAGGACCTGGTGCAGAAATATCTCTGGGTGACCATTTTCCCAGGGAGATTAAACTGCAGCTGAGAAAAATCTACTTTGCTGTTTAAAGAGCTTTGAATGTTGCAGAAAGGCACGGGTTTGCAATAATGGTGGCTACGTCTGTACTTGGTCCCAAGATGAACAAATCATTTCAATCTTTCTCCCACTGGAATATTCTAACCTGTTCCAGATGTTATTCCAGTAAGAATTTTCTTGACTTGGAGAAGACTGGGGCAGCAGTCTTGTCTTTGACCCCTCTAAAAGATGGTGTGCCAAAAGAGGATATCTGAGAGATCCTATAAATCTGGACTCTTACTGTCTCTAGAAGTTCTGGAGAATAGTTTAACTCCGTGAGTAATCCTTCAATCTTGTGGAAGGAGCTTTCCATGGCCTCCTCATTTTTTTCAATAAAATGCCCCAGCTCTGGTCCAAATAGAGAAGATCCATTAAATGGAATAGTGTATAGGTGAGATTTGCATGCTGAATCCACCAGGGCTTCAGGCGAAACAGACAGAGCAAATGCCTTAGGCTGCAGCCAAGTTAGAAGAGTGCGTGCACGCTCTCATGTGCCATGACATCACGCTGTGCTGAAGCTGGGGCAATTCCTGGCCATGAACAATGTGCTGTAGCGTGCGGGGTGGGCGTGGTCGTGATATCATGGAGCTGGTTCGCCCTCATTGGACCAAATATGGCTAATTGCAATTTTGCCCCTTGAAAAGCATAAAAAACACAATAAAATATAAATTGCAATATTATAAAAACATACACTAGCCATTAAATCCATTGATTGTCACTGTGGTTACCTATGCCCTCAACGGGGGTTCAGAGAGGCATATTGGCAATCAATGGACACCTTATAGTCAATAAATGTTTTTTTTTATGCCCTTGCCAGGATGAAGGCTCATATTCCTTATCCAACTGTGGCAACAATCACTTTTTTAGCCATGAAGCAATGATCCTCACTTAACCCATGAAGCAATGATCCTCACTTGACCCATCGGACATGGATTGTTTTTTCTGGTTTTGGGTTTGTTTAATTTTAATGCAAGCTGAGGATCATTGCTTTGTGGTTCAAGTGAGGATCATTGTTTCGGGTCAAGTGAAGATCATTGTTTCGGGTCAAGTGAGGATCATTGCTTCGTGGTTCAAGTGAGGATCATTGCTTCGTGATTCAAGTGAGGATCATTGCTTTGGGCCAAGTGAGGATCATTGCTTCGTGGGTCAAGTTGTGATTAGTGATGCAGTTGGATGAGGAGAATGAGCCTTCATCCCAGCAAGGGTACAAAACCCCTAAGAAAACAGATGGGAGTAGGTAACCCTCAGACCAGTGGTTATTTATTTCCATCTGTTTACTTAAGATATCTCTAACCATCAGTTAATTAATGATTTCCTAACCCAAGTAACATGAGTAGAATCTTTATTTGTTTTAATATGTAATTTCTATATTATCACTGCAGTGATGTATTTGTATGCATTGTTTATTTCTTCATATATTGTTTTTATGTTTTTTATTGTTCATTGCCAAGTACGCACAAACATTCATAAGAAACAGGAAGCCACCTGTTAATACTTTTACCTCTTAAGGACTGTACATAGACTCCTCCTGCTAATCAGGACATGACCACTGAAGAAACAACCTGAGTTGTGAAACGCGTAGGGTGAGAGCTTTTCTTCTTGGTACTTGCAGCGACCATCGCCATCTGATAGGGTTGCTACTGTAGCTTGAGAGACGCGGGAGCGCGAGAACGCAAGCGAGCCACAGTATCCTGCTGTGTAAGACAGAAGGAGAGGTGGAGGAAGCAACCGTTTACCAGAGCCACTGGGGACCCAGCCAGTCAGCTTGTGTATGCAGCTACACGACCCAGAAGCTCAAAAGAATGTCCAGATTGTGAGTACATTTTTCAAGATGTATTGCACCAGATTCCAATTCATATATTTGCGTGCGGGGAGCGGTTCATCAAGCAATCAGTAAAGTCACCACATCCCCGGTTCAAAGTGGTATTTACAGGATGTCACCACTCTAAATATTTAACCACATGCTGGCTGAAAGACATCAACTGTGAGTTGTCAATCAGCAAAATTTGGTGCTCGATGCCCATCCTATGCATGCCGGTGTTATGCTATGTCTGTTTTTTTCCCCATATACAGTATGCACATGAAAATGTAAGTGGACGACAACTGAACTTTTTCAAACTGGGGGTTTGCTCCCTACAATGTTTTAGAACATCCAGGAATGTTTGTGCACCAAGGAGAACTATCTACAATCTAATTCATCAACATACAGACTTTGAGAGAGTCTGCAAGTGATCCAGGCATCAATTACTGTATAAGGTTTAGAGACACCGTCACTGTTATTGTATGCACTTTCTTGATGTTCAAGTTCTAATATCACTAGACATTGATTCCCTGTTTTATGGTGCTGTGTCACACTTTCCCACTTGCATAGCAATGCTGTACTAGCCACTTAGGTTGTCAATGGGGGTAGGTAGTATATTTTATTATTTGTGAGGTACTGTTTTTTTAATATCTTGTTTGTTTGTTTGAATGGACAAATGCCAGCCGTGGGTGGTTAGGCCCCTCGGGATGGTGGTGGTAGGGGTTAACCCCTTTGTTACCTTAGCAGCTAGTAAAGCATTCTGTGGCAATGCTTTACTAGCCACTGATGTAGCTAAGGGGGGATGGTAGTTTTTTGGTAGTACCTGTGGTATATATTAGTAACCATAGGCATCAAGGAGGTTGATGTTATTTTTATTATAGGGTTCTGTAATAGTACATATTACAGAAGCCTATGATAGAAATATTATTATAGCGACTGTAAGAGGTACGCAATGGAGACTGTTTTAAGGGGAAATTAAAATAAGGCTTTATTGCGCCTGTTGCTTTAAACACAGCAAACATGTAAATCAGCAAACAAAATCCGCTCCAATCTGGAGTATATATACACTTGTGATCCAGTTCTCTCTAACTGCGTGGTTAGCCCAGCGATTCATCATAGAGACATAGAGTAATTCATATACTTAGATAGACATAGATAATAGTCTGAAAAGAAAAGTCTTATCTGTTAGCTGGGTTGCTGTAGGGGAAGGCTTCTTTGTTCTCCTGGTGTCCACACCCGTGTGTGATAAGGCAATGTCAGGATCCAGGTAAAGAAGTATTATCCCCTGTGTCTTGTTGTCAGCTTGCAGTCTCTTTTGGCAGGCTCAAGACGTCTGTCTCCTTGTTCAGCCCAGTTGTGGACTAAGGAGTCTCACTTCCTGTCTCAGAGGCAGGCTTTTTCTAACCCCTGAAATCAGCCAGGTGGTGTTAGTTAAAGCTGCAGTTCAGGCAATATCCTGCATGTGTGTTTTTTTAATAAATCAGTTCTGTAGTAAGAAAAAATACTTTTAGCATTTTCTGTTTAAAAAAAAACAACTTTGAAAGACCAATTTTCTTGTATTCTATTTTAACAAGCATGCTTGTTCCTACCTATAGCAACGATTTACATTCCCCATATTTAAAGATGTCGCCAAACTTTGCCGATCAATAGACGGAGAACAAATTGACCGGCAGCTATGCAGTTCTTTAGGTAATTAGAGATTGCCCACATGAAACTATTGAAGTAAAAAAATAAATTAAAAAAAAAAAAGACTGAATTGCAGCTTTAATTACCTACCAGCAGTTAACCACCACACTGCTGGATTAGAGGCACATTTGTGAACAGGGATAAGTCCCCTGTTACAGTGACCATGATGCGGTAATGCATTATTAATGGTAGCTTTTATTCCCGCATCACGGCTTTGGGTAAAATATCTCACCCGGTAAATTATTACAGCAATAATGATGTATACCTTCATAAAATTGCGGTACTAAGACACGTTTTTTTTTTTTTTTTTACCGGGTGCAATATTAGCTCCATTTGAGCAGAATTTGATGTATGCAGGCCTATGTTTCCATGTTTCTATTGTAGTTGAGGCTCCACAGCGTGAATGATTATAGCCTGGCGAAATTGAGAGGTTGATGTTTATTCAACCAATGTGAGAGCTCTTAAAATATGTAGTTTGCATAGGCTTTCAACGCTCACAAATCTGATTTATGGACATGTGACAAATAGACTTGTGAATGCCCCCAAATCTTTTAAAATATAGCAGATTCATTAACTTGTAAAAGTATCTAGATTAGAGAAATAGTTGAGTGAAACAATAGTACAAATTATGATGCTTGAATAAGTGACGTTAGGGTGAGGATCGTTTTAGTTGATATTACAATCAACTTGCTCTTTCCTGTAATGAAGCTGGATATTGTGCATCCATTAGTTAAAACAACTAGCTCCAATTTCGGATTCAATATGGAATCTGAGTGCGGATTTTTCAAAATCCACCCAGATTGTATCCAATGGGGGAATCGGATTAATCCGCTCGATTTTTTTAAGTACCCAATCCGCAGACAGATTTTGGTAGGGGGGACGCTGATTTGGTCAAGACAATCCACGGAATTCCGGGCAACGGATTTGGACTGGTTTGCCCGTCCTACTTACGAGTGATTTCAAAGGCAAGTTATTTAACGATTGTTAACCTATCTCCAGGCTGTCCACTAATACTCCACAGACTGGAAACAGAACATATATATGTATGCATAACTTTCAGTGTAAATATGAGTCAAATTGAAATTGTCAGTCCATTAGGAAGTGCCATCCTCAATCCTCTCACCAGATATGAAATGAATGCTGCTTATGAAGGAGGCATTCTATTATAAAAGAACAATCAATGCTGAGAACATTTGCCATCAATAATTCATATTTGTTATAAACTACTCAGTGCCTTTAACAATTAACATTATATGGCACTGATTTAGTAGTGCAGCTTCCCCATAGAAGTTTTAATACCTGAAATATATGCTGCATCTAACAGGGGAAGAGCTAATTTAGCAATCACACAACAGTTGTGTGTACTAGAGATATAAATCACGTAATGACCTTGCATCAGATAAAACGTGAACCTTGTTCTTTGTCGAGTATTATTCCTTTACCACACATTAATATTTCATGCAACCATTTCAAAATAATGCCATAATGTGAGCCATAAATCAGAAAACTGTGGTAATAAACCACTTTGCTTTATATTAGCTTTATATAAAAATGATGCTTAAGCATTTTCACCATTAGCAAAAAACTATTTACCCTGTCCCATGCATCGTTTGTATGCATTTAAGATCTAGGAAACACAAAGTATAATGTTTGTATTATTAATTACATCCATAATTGCAGGTCCAGCTTTGCCCCATTCATGGAGATGTGCATATAAAAATCGATGCTTAATGACTGCCTGCATTTGAAAAACAATTCTATTTTAGAGATGTAGATTTATATACATGAAAGGTAAATTACAGTAGTTCTAAATGACCATCATTATTTGTGGGAAATTTAGTAAAGTCTCTCGGACTGCAAAATGGAAACAAAATCAGTGCGATAAAAAAAAACCCAAAACGCCGTACTTACCAAAGAAAAGGAATCCCATTGAAAGCAATTGGAGCTTTTTCTTTGATAAATCTGGTGCATTTCCTTGAAACTGGTTTTGTCCCAGGTTTGCAGCCAGGGGACTTTACTTAATGGTCCTTTTACAATCTAAGACGGTCACACATTAAGCCATAAAAACATACACGTGAATGGCTGTTACGGATTGCTGATGGCGATCATACTAATGAATACCTCAATCATAAATATAATGCCCTAATAACTTAGACTTTGCCTAAGAGGTGTTTCCTGTTGTATACTCTAGATCCCGGCTCTCTGTGCTGTGTAGCTGCATGGTTCTCTTTGAATGGCTATACTGTATGTAACACAAAAGAGGGTTAAAATACAAAGCCTATTGAGCTCGTTTTTCTTACCACATACTGCACGAGCAGATCAATATATAATCATTGCAGCACATTGCGTTACGCAAAGCAGCAGTCCACACTTCTTTTTGGGGGGTCAGGGCGGTATTTATTTTTGATCTTACCTTAACCGGGGTGTTCCTCTGAGACAATCCAAGGTTCCCGACCTCTGGGGACACCCTACTGTAGTTCCTGAGATATAAGTGGTTTCTCACCGGGCAAAATTATATGCCTGGTAAACACAATATGGCTGCTCGGGGTCAGCCTAGCTCTAGCAGCCATTTGAAAATTACAATTTAATGGGAAGATGACGTCATGAATTTCTAGTGGTGATGGCCTTATGCCCATACAGTATATTCAGTTTTTTGTGTCTTACTCAGGCAAAAAAAAAAAAACTACAAGTATCTTGGGAACCAAGTGGTCCCAGGAAGATGGGGGGCCACAGATCAGCTCCAGAGTACCCCCTGGTTCAGATACATGAAAATACAAAAAAGTAGGAACTGCTGCTTCAAACAAGCCCTACATATTAAATATTCTGTCAAGGTGTAGGACATTGATCCTTTGGTATTCCATGCTACTTTGGATAATCTTTTACTGTATATTCCTTTCCCTCATACAGAGGTAAAATAAAGGGTTCACAGTGTAGTGTAGGACCGGTATTTTTGGTAATACCTTGACGTTTGGTATGCAGGCATACGACGCTTTGGCCAAAGGGTTTAACTATATAACCAAGTAATTATTATTATTATTGAAGTATTTAAACTTTATACTTATTACCATATATGTTTTGTCAATTGGATGGAGCATTGGGCACCCCTGTCTTTTGTTGTATACATTTGCCACACCCAGTAGCACTCTTTTTTGACATAAATATATATTCATGACGTTGTGGGTGTGGGAGTTTGAGCTAGCTGGGAATGTGTGTTAATCAATTTCTGACTGGTAACAGTTGTAATGGAGGAAGGTGGCACCTCCCCCCAGAGCTCACTCCTCCTCACCTTTTTAACTTGGGAGGTCTTTTCACTTTGCTGCAAGAACAGGATCTACTACGGTTCTTTCCCCTCATACAGAGGTAAAGTGAAGGGTTCACAGTGTAGTGTAGAACCTGCATTTTTGGTTATACCTTGACGTTGTATGCAGGCTTGCAAAGCTTTGGCCAAAGGGTTTAACTAAATAACCAAGTAATTATTATTATTATTATTGAAGTATTTAAACTTTATACTTATTACCATTTATGTTTTGTCAATTGGATGTAGCATTGGGCACCCCCTGTCTTTTGTTGTGTCATTTATAACAGTGTTTAATTCTGTACCATGGGTAGACTGCTCTAAAAATAGCTCCTTTATTGAAAAAGTACCTCTTTCTATCAATGAGACTGAAGTCTTTAAAACGGCTGATGCTAAAATGTTGTGAGATTTACAGAAAAGAGCGTCTGCAGTTGTCCTGAGCAGGTGAGCACAGCCTGTGAATAATGACAGGAATTACCTATGCTGATGGTGAGCAAAGGCTGAGTTTGTCCATACATTACCAACTCCAACTCAAATCCTATCTTCTTAACCAGTTCATCAACTGGCAATTTACATGACCATTTTTGTAATCTAAATGTTGGCTGAATAACTCTATATCTGCATTTACTGCCCTTGTTTTGCATTCAATGTATTATTATGATTATTTATTTATAATGCAACACCATATTCCATAGCGCTGTACAATAGGGTTGGAGGATGAAAAAAACAATAAGTAACAAACATAAACATACTTTGTTGCAGTAGGTAAGGAGGGCCCTGCCACAAGGAGCTTACAATCTATATGGAAGGGTAACTGGAAACATAAGGTACAGGGGGATGATACGGTCAATGTGTTTCTGATAGCTGATTGTTAATTGAAGGAGTTGGCACTGGGGAAGCAGTAAGTGGGATTGTGCGGAGGTAGAGCTGTGAGAGCAGGTAATGTGTTAGGGAGTTGGTGTTGGGGAAGCAGTAAGTGGGAGTGTGCGGAGGTAGAGCTGTGAGAGCAGGTAATGTGGGAAGGAGTTGGCATTTGGGAAGCAGTAAGTGGGAGTGTGTGGAGGTAGAGCTGTAAGAGCAGGTAATGTGTGAGGGAGTTGGTGTTGGGGAAGCAGTAAGTGGGAGTGTGCAGAGATAGAGCTGTGAGTGCAGGTAATGTGTGAGGGAGTTGGCATTGGGGAAGCAGTAAGTGGGAGTGTGTGGAGGTAGAGCTGTGAGTGCAGGTAATGTGTGAGGGAGTTGGGGAAGCAGTAAGTGGGAGTGTGCGGAGGTAGAGCTGTGAGAGCTGGTAATGTGTGAGGGAGTTGGTGTTGGGGAAGCAGTAAGTGGGAGTGTGCGGAGATAGAGCTGTGAGAGCAGGTAATGTGTGAGGGAGTTGGTGTTGGGGAAGCAGTAAGTGGGATTGTGCAGAGGTAGAGCTGTGAGAGCAGGTAATGTGTGAGGGAGTTGGGGAAGCAGTAAGTGGGAGTGTGCGGAGGTAGAGCTGTGAGAGCTGGTAATGTGTGAGGGAGTTGGTGTTGGGGAAGCAGTAAGTGGGAGTGTGCGGAGATAGAGCTGTGAGTGCAGGTAATGTGTGAGGGAGTTGGGGAAGCAGTAAGTGGGAGTGTGCAGAGGTAGAGCTGTGAGAGCAGGTAATGTGTGAGGGAGTTGATGTTGGGGAAGCAGTAAGTGGGAGTGTGCGGAGGTAGAGCTGTGAGAGCAGGTAATGTGTGAGGGAGCTGGTGTTGGGGAAGCAGTAAGTGGGATTGTGCAGAGGTAGAGCTGTGAGAGCAGGTAATGTGTGAGGGAGTTGGGGAAGCAGTAAGTGGGAGTGTGCGGAGGTAGAGCTGTGAGTGCAGGTAATGTGTGAGGGAGTTGGGGAAGCAGTAAGTGGGAGTGTGCGGAGGTAGAGCTGTGAGTGCAGGTAATGTGTGAGGGAGTTGGGGAAGCAGTAAGTGGGAGTGTGCGGAGGTAGAGCTGTGAGAGCCGGTAATGTGTGAGGGAGTTGGGGAAGCAGTAAGTGGGAGTGTGTGGAGGTAGAGCTGTGAGAGCCGGTAATGTGTGAGGGAGTTGGGGAAGCAGTAAGTGGGAGTGTGCGGAGGTAGAGCTGTGAGTGCAGGTAATGTGTGAGGGAGTTGGGGAAGCAGTAAGTGGGAGTGTGCGGAGGTAGAGCTGTGAGAGCAGGTAATGTGTGAGGGAGTTGGGGAAGCAGTAAGTGGGAGTGTGCGGAGGTAGAGCTGTGAGTGCAGGTAATGTGTGAGGGAGTTGGGGAAGCAGTAAGTGGGAGTGTGCGGAGGTAGAGCTGTGAGTGCAGGTAATGTGTGAGGGAGTTATTTATTTATTTATTTATAAAATATTTTACCAGGAAATAATACATTGAGAGTTACCTCTCGTTTTCAAGTATGTCCTGGGCACAGAGTTATGACAAATAATACTTGGTTACAAACACAGTTACATAATGAGCAGGGTATACATTATATACAAGACATTGCATGCGCAGTTAAAGATCATTTATATTATGGGCGTATGAAACAGTTACAGACCAGATTAAAGTGTGTGACAGCCTTAGATTTGAAAGAACTTAGACTGGTGGTGGATGTACAGTGGCGACCGGGCTAAACCTAATGCAACTGCCCCCGCATTTTAAAAATAGCGCGGCCGGCGCACGGCAGTCTTCGGCCGAGAACCGGACGGTTTTCCCGCGCTTGGGGCGCTTTCAATAGTAAGCGCCATTAGCGCTTATCTATTGAAGCGGCCGCTGCGCTGGAAAATCCGTTTTTAAACGGAGAGCAGACCCGCGGCGCACCCGGACAGCTCCCGGCAAGCGTTAGATTAAAAGCTGCCGCAGCAGTAAGAGTCTCTGGTAGGTTGTTCCAGTTTTGGGGTGCCCGGTAAGAGAAGGAGGAGCGGCTGGATACTTTGTTGAGCCTTGGGACCATGAACAGTCTTTTGGAGTCTGATCTCAGATGATAGGTGCTGCAAGTGGTAGGGGTGAGGAGCTTGTTCAGGTAGCTGGGTAGACAGGTAGGACTGAAACCAGTTTAAAGCATGCTTCCCTATTCCAGAGCTCTGGAGTTTGTTAAGCAGGATTGCATCATTCTATCCTGATGGAGAGCATATTTGGAGGGAAGGAGAGGAGGAAAGGACTGTACCGAGGGGAGAGTCTGGAAGGCTGAGGAGCTTGCTGTTGTTGTTGCGGCTGCAGGCTGCTGCTATTGTCGGGCGAGGCTAAGAACAATAAAGAGAGACTTTATCTTTTAACCACAAAGACTGTTGTGTGATTCGTGAGTATCCACCCTGGGACCAGGGTTCACTCTTCTATACAGGTCCTATCCCACATCCCTGGGAGTATAGAGGATGGAGGCGCTGCACCACCACTAGAAAAATGGAGGCTAATACCCCAGAAGCCAGGTCCTGTTGTCCCCCATACCATCGCGGGAGACTCAGGCCCTCCTGTTCCACGCAGGTACGCACCACTAAGTACATGTAATCCGCCCTCACACACCCTAGAGATGTCAGATGAGTCTGGGGGGGGGGGGGGAATATGGGTTACATAGTAAACGCTTAATTGGGATTTGACACATTTTTCCATGACTTTGGATAGGATTGGGAGAAGGGAGATTGGCCTGTAGTTTGAGACAGTGTTTTTGTCCCCACTTTTGAAGATTGGGACAACTCTGGCAGCTTTCCAGGTCTTAGGGATATGGCCTGCAGACAGGATAGAGTTGACTATGGAAGCAATTGGTTTGGCAATGGCTGGGGCACCAAGTCTTAGGAACCTAGATTGCAGTAGGTCAGGTCCACATTGGCTGCTTAGTTTTAATTTGAGAAGCGCTTGTGTAATCTCCTCTTCGGATACTGGGCCAAATTGAAAATTGTGGGCAGTGTTGGGAGTGGGTGGGGCTATGTGGGTACTCACTCCCAGGATGAGATTCAGGTTTGTGGTTTGGGCTGCGTTTCGCTAATAAGTTAGTGGCACACCCCACAAAATAATCATTGAATGCATCTGCTTCAACTCTTTGCTGTGTGTATTTCAGTATATGCAACTGAAACAATCTTACACTGGCGACACACTTTATTCGAGCTTGGCTAGTCCCACGAATTCGGGTATACCCGGGTGTATTGAGGTTTGTGACTGTTTTCTGCCCGAGTGCGTTGAGTTATTTTCCAAGCAGGGATTAAAGCATTTTATTCCCGCTGGCTGCAATACTGCACAGTATATATATATATACTGCATTACAATTCATGAATTTATGCCATCTGGTAGACACGCGAAGCATTGCAGCCTATTAAATCCTAATCATTATCATTTAACAGATCAGCCGCCCATCAGCCAGGCATGAACCCAGGCTGGGAAGGCAAATGCAACGGGGCTTGTCAGAGGTGAGGAGTGGCGCATTCCAGGTATCTGCCAGGTACATACCGGGTATTTGCTCGAATAAAGTGTGTCGGTGCAGTAGGTAATATCCCATATCTGAATCCTGTCTGCTTCAACTCTTTGCTGTGTGTATTTCAGTATATGCAACTGAAACAATCTTAGGTGACTTTTTAGGCCTATATAAACCCAGTCAGAACAGCTAGTCTGCCTGCAGCCCATATCCAAGTGGCCCATTATACAGTAAGTGGCAAGACGACTGAACAACTGAAGTTTAAAAGGAAGTTCAAAAGAAGTGAGGAAGAAGTGGACACCCCATCTGGCCCTGATTCCTGCATTTGACCTACGCTGGAAAGGAGGAGATCATCAATACCAGACTGCATCATTACTGCTGTGATGCTGACTTTACCATTTACTGTATATTTGCAGTGACTTCACTTCTTCTCAAATTATGCACTTCTTTTTACCAGCCTCAGTATGTCTCTAACTCCATTCATATATCTCCATCTCTCCTTTCTTCACCACTTCTCTGTTCACATGAACTCCTTTCTTACCTGCGTCCTCTGACACCACACAGCTATATCCCCTGCACTAAAACACACCCCTACAAATCCTCCTCACACATTCTCTTTCTATCCATGCTACTCCTCCTTGCTTCTGGGGATATCTCTCCCAATCCTGGTCCTTGCCTTATTTCTACTTGCTCTCGTCCTCGCCTGCCAAATGCAATCTCTACTCCTGGTGTTAACCCCTCCAACCTCATACCCATCCCCTGCCACCCTCCCTCCTCTCTCCCTTTCTCCTGTGCCCTTTGGAATGCTCGCTCCCTTTTTAACAAGTTCCTCTCTGTGCATGACTTCTTTCTCTCTCACTCCCTGCTTCTCTTTGCTATAACTGAGACCTGGCTCACTCAGTCTGACTCTGCTCTGGAAGCTGCCCTCTCCTACGGTGGCCTTTCCTTCTCCCACACTCCGCGCCCTGATGGCAGGGGTGGAAGCGTGGGGCTCCTGCTCTCCTCTCTCTGCCGTTACCGAACCCTTCCTATTCCCCCCTCTCTTGCTTTTCCCTCCTTTGAGGCTCACACTGTCCAGATCTTCTCTCCTCTCCCGGTCCATGTGGCGGTCATCTATCGCCCACCTACCTCTACTCATTCCCCTTCTACCTTTCTCTCTCACTTTGAATCCTGGCTCTCTTTCTTTCTCTCCTCAGACTCCCCTGTTGTTCTCCTTGGGGACTTCAATTGCCACATTGATGACCCCTCTCTCCCTTGGGCTTCCCGCTTTCTTTCTCTAACCTCTTCTTTTGGCCTTCAACAGTGGACTGCAGCCAGCACCCACAAGGATGGCACTACTTAGACCTGGTTTTCACTAAAAACTTTTCTCTCTCTGATTTCTCCATTTCCCCTTTTCCTCTCTCTGACCATCACCTCATCTCATTCTCTCTATCTCGCTTCTCCCCTTCGCCACCTCCATTTACCCCCCGGTTCTGCAGAAACCTGCGCTCTATTCACTTACCTGACTTTGAGTCCACTTTAAGCTCCACCCTCTCCTCTCTCAGCTCTGCTACAGACCCTGACAACCTGGTCAGGAACTACAACTCTGCCTTGTCCTCGTCTCTTGATCTACATGCCCCGCTTTCTCTCTGCCACACTCGCCCTTCTAACCCTAGACCCTGGCTAAATTCCCACACGCGCATGCTGCGTTCCTCCACTCGTTCCTCTGAACACCTCTGGAGGAAGTCTCACACTCTCGCAGACTTCCTTCACTACAAATTTATGCTATCCTGTTTCAACTCTGCCCTCTCGCAAGCTAAACAAGCCTATTTTTCTGCACTAATCAACATGCACAAGTCTAACCCACGCCGACTGTTCTCTGTCTTTGATACTCTACTCAAACCACCCTCAGCTGCCTCTCCTTCCTCCATCTCCGCTCAGGACTTTGCTGACTATTTTAAGGAAAAGGTGGAATCCATACGGCAGAACATCCCCTCTGTTTCTTCCTCCCATCCTACACCTCTTCCTAACTCTCCTCCTGCCTTCCTTGACTCTTTTTCCACTGTCTCAGAGGAGGATGTGTCGCTGTTGATCGCCTCCTCTCCCTCTACCACTTGCCCTCTTGACCCCATTCCCTCCCATCTCCTAAAACCTCTAGCTCCTACTATAATCCCTACGCTCACACACATTTTTAACTCCTCCCTCTGCTCTGGAACCTTTCCATCCTCCTTCAAACATGCAACAGTCATACCATTACTCAAGAACAACAAGCTTGACCCTACCTGTCTTTCTAACTATCGACCTGTCTCCCTCTTGCCTTTTGCCTCTAAACTCCTTGAACGTCTTGTATTCTCTCGCTTGCTCCATTTTCTCAACACCTATTCTCTCCTAGACCCTCTACAATCTGGCTTCCGCTCTGCTCACTCCACCGAAACAGCCCTCACTAAAATAACTGACGACCTCCATGCTGCCAAAGACAGAGGTCATTACACTCTGCTCATATTACTCGACCTCTCTGCAGCATTTGACACAGTGGACCACCCTCTTCTCCTCCACATTCTCCATACTCTAGGTATTCGGAACAAAGCTCTATCCTGGATCTCATCCTACCTCTCCCATCGTACTTTCAGTGTCTCTTCTGCTAACACCACCTCCTCCTCTATTGATCTCTCTGTGGGGGTACCCCAGGGCTCTGTCCTGGGACCTCTTCTCTTTTCTCTGTACACACTCTCTCTAGGTGACCTAATAACATCTTTTGGGTTTAATTATCACCTCTATGCCGACGACACACAAATATACTTTTCAACACCTGTCCTTACACCTGCTGTACAAACCAAAGTTTCTGAATGTCTCTCTGCTATATCATCCTGGATGGCCCTCCGCCGCCTTAAACTCAACATGGCTAAAATAGAGCTCCTCATACTTCCTCCCAAACCTGGCCCTACTACCTCCTTCCACATTACTGTTGGAACTACAATCATTCACCCAGTAGCCCAAGCACGCTGCCTAGGGGTCACACTCGACTCCTCTCTCACATTCGCCCCTCACATTCAAAACATTTCTAAAATTTGTCGCTTTTTCCTCCGCAATATAACAAAGATACGCCCTTTCCTCTGTTGCTCGACTGCTAAAACTCTGACTCAGGCCCTCTTTCTCTCCCGTCTTGATTACTGTAACCTCCTGCTGTCCGGCCTTCCTGCCTCTCACCTGTCTCCCCTACAATCTATCCTAAACGCTGCTGCCAGAATCACTCTACTCTTTCCTAGATCTGTCTCAGCATCTCCCCTCATGAAATCCCTCTCCTGGCTTCCGATCAAATCCCGCATCTCACATTTCATTCTTCTCCTCACTTTTAAAGCTTTACACTCTTCTGCCCCTCCTTACATCTCATCCCTAATTTCTCGTTATGCACCATCCAGACTCTTGCGTTCTTCTCAAGGATATCTTCTTTCTACCCCCTTTGTATCTAAAGCCCTCTCCCGCCTTAAACCTTTCTCACTTTCTGCCCCACACCTCTGGAATGCCCTTCCCCTCAGTACCCGACTAGCACCCTCTCTATCCACCTTTAAGACCCACCTTAAGACACACTTGCTTAAAGAAGCATATGAATAGCACTGTGGATATTCTGAACACGATACATAAAGCTTGGCCCCCTGCTATCGCACTTACCAGAACTCCCTCCTACTGTCTCTGTACGTTCTACCTACCAATTAGACTGTAAGCTCCTCGGGGCAGGGACTCCTCTTCCGAAATGTTACTTTTATGTCTAAAGCACTTATTCCCATGATCTGTTATTTATATTATCTGTTATTTATTTGATTACCCCATGTATTACTACTGTGAAGCGCTATGTACATTAATGGCGCTATATAAATAAAGACATACAATACAATACAATGTCAGTGGGGTTTGTCAGAGTAATATCCCCCTTAGTGATATTACTTAGTTGTTGATGGTTAGGAGGCTTGAATATATTGTTGATAACCTTCCAGAAGTTAGCTGGGTTTGATGTATTTTGGTGGAGAGTGTCAGAGTAATATTGTGCTTTTGCACTGGGGAAGCAGTAAGTGCGATTGTGTGGAGGTTGAGCTGTGAGAGCAGGTAATGTTTAAAGATGGACAGGCTTCAATATACATCTGAAATACTTTACCCAAGACCAATAATCGAGCAGCTGTAACAGCAGCAAACGGCGACACCCTTTGGTTGTCCTTTGGTTGATGCTTTTGAGGCGACTCGGGTGTGGTGACCCAGAGATTCTTTAGTAGAAATGAAAGAAACATCTCTTTTCCTCATGCCGCTAACCCTATGTATACAATCAACATTGTGCTCACTTCTGTTGGAAACTGAAATTATCTTAGTGGTCTCACAACCGCAAGCACAATTAGAGCACTTCATTTTCAGAAAGCCTTTTTTTCTGCGGTGTAGAGCAGGGGTGCATGGACTGGGGGGGCGCGTGGTTTTCTGGGGGTGTGGGGTGCAGCGGTTACAGAGGCTACGCGCTTCCCTGAAGGCATTTAAATTAAATGCCGGGGATCGTGCAGGGCCTCAGTAATTTTACTTACCTTAACTTTCCACCGATGCGTCGCCATGGCAACTAGGCGTCAAATGACGCCGGAGGAAAGCAGGGTGCAGAGAGAAGAGATTGCGCACACCTGGTGTAGAGCAGGGGAGCGCAAACTTTTCCTGCTGTGCCCCCGTCAGCCTGCTCCGGAGATCGCGCCCCTCCCCTCGTACCTGGTAGCTGTGTCAAATGATGCTCCGGGGTCACGTGACGTCAGTTCACGTGGCCTGCGGCGTCATTTGACGCCGGTGACGTCACATCATATGACCCCGCGGCGTCAAATGACGCTGTGTTGCCATGGAGACACGTCACAGCGTCTGAATCTCGGTAAGTATTATTGTTGCAGAGGCTTCACGTGATTTCCCCCCCCCTGAGACCTCTGCAACTGCCCACCCCCCCCCCAGACAAATCTCACGCCCCCCAGTTTGCGCACCGCTGGTGTAGAGTCTCCAATTTTGCACCATTGAAAATGAGGGCAGTTTCCCCTTTATAAACATAGAGTATTTTTGCACTAGGCAATCTTTCATAAATTCCCCAAAGGAAACGCACAAGAAGCACTCACTGCAAATATAACACCACGCAAATACCAATGTAACTCTTTGTGGCTACTGCATGGCTGGGCTCTGCGGCAGCAAAGGAGTTAAGGAAGAAGATTACAAAACAACCGAGTCTAGTTTACAGCAGTGATACTTTAAAATGGTTACAGGAAAGAAATATATTTGCAGCTAAATGATGTGCGTCATATCACAAGCTATTGCTTGACATAGAGTCCGGGGTGAATTAAGTGCCGGAACAGCACTGGACCAAAGTCAAGGTTACGCTGACACATTCATCTCTCTGTAAATGAAGACTGTTTAGTTTTAATGCATTTGTGGTTAGCAATGGCTTAAAAAGATCAATGTAAATTCATTTTCAACTAGTAAATAATGCTTTAACGAGACTTTTGACAGTGTGTTCTCCACATCACAGCTCATTTTTGGATACATCTATACGTGCATTTATGATATGTACTGGGATCCGTTGATTACTTTGACTAAGTGTAGGCCTCAAATAGACCAAAATAATATTTGGAGAAAAAAAATGCTGGATAAAGGGATGTTTATTTTATTACAGAGTCAACAATGTACACTGTTTTTATCCAAACAGACATTAGAATACTGGGAGTTTATTTATTTTTGTTACTTTTTATTTAACTGGCAGTTTATTTTAGAGTACAATAAAAGGATAAGTAAACAATATCAAATAAGACTCCAAAGCTCTTATAATTAGAGGTTACGGTTTTAGGTGTTTCATAAAATTAGAGTTTATTTTTTTTTGTTTTTTGGTGTTTTCATTTTGTTTAAAATTGAGTGTTAACAATGAAAAAAAAAAGGTACATACATTTGAAATTGGCGTTTATCGGTGCTTTTTATTTTAGTTTGCATACTGCCCTGTGATGCCTTTGTCTTCTACGTGTGGACGGGCATTCACAAGAGGGGGGATTTAATAGGAAGGGATGCTTCATTATCTAAACTACAATAAATAATTCAGCTTTAAATAGAGCAATGTGGTAAAAAAAAAAAAAATTATGTATACTACTTCCAGTCAGTATTCCCGGCCCTAAATCACAAATGGAGTTGTTGATTCCTTAAAAAAAGTAAACCCAACAAAAAAAGCACTGTATAACATACTCGTGTAAAATCAAATTTGTTACTCCAGTCTGAAGAAGAATGACCCAGAAGACTATAATAATCTTTTCTATGGTTTTCTTTTTTGCTACAGACTAGAGATGTGTGAACGTTTTGCCAAAGTTAGTGAGCCAATGTCTTTACATAAAATCAGCAACCTTTGCCTAAAACATTCAATTATACATTAAAAGTCAATGTGCAACATCACCTGCCCTTTATAAATTTGCTGTTGTTTGTGTGAAATTTCACAAAGTTGTGGTGCACTGTTGGTGTAATTGGTGACATTTCTCTCATTTTCAAGCAGTGTGAATATGCCACCAAAAATGAGAAATTTTACAGAAAATGTATGTAAGTTCTTCTGAATACGTTGTGAAGACATTTGTCCCGTGTCTACTACAGACTGCAAAAAAGACCCAACAATGATATATTAGAAAAGTTACAAACTCACCACAGCATGATATATTATTCAATATAACTAGATTTACAGTAAGAGTGACCCCTTCACTGCCACAGCAGTTTGCCCGTGCATGGCTAATGGGATTTTATTAATGTTTGCAATTAAATGTTTGTAAACATCATACTTCAGTGACATGGCAAAGCTTGGTTTGTAGCTTCCGATTGACAATGCATTGCCTGACATCATTTGCATGATATAGGGCTGTTGCTGCCACCCCTCCCAAAACACAATGTACAGTATTATTGTCTCCCAGGTGCAAATCTGGGGCAAATGATGAAAAAAAAGTGTACCAATTAAAAAACTCCAATTGAAAGAAATAGAGAGGTTTTTATTTTATTTATATCTAATGTAGATAAAATGGTATGTAAATAAGTTTAAAAAAAATAAAAAAAGGGAAAATAAAATAAAAAATTAGGGTCTAATGTTCCTTTGTGTGTATTTCCAGTGGCTGGAGGTGCTCATTCCTAAACCATGAATTCCCAGGATATTTGTGCGAAGTGGAAATACTATGTGAAACAATGCTACTGTAGTTCAGCCAAGCTCCTAATGAAGTGAAATGCCTCCAAGAAACGCGTAGGGAGGGCAGTGAAGTTCCAGCAAGGAATCTCACTGAGCGTCTGTGCAGATGTTGATTTCATTCATCCGCAACATCACCTGGGAGACGGGGGTTGGCATACAAGAAGGAAGTGACGCACACAAGGAGAGTGAGAGCGGCTTCCATCACGGGTCTATCTGCAGGACGACGGGGATTCCACTTGATACAGTATGTCTGTATTTATCTACTTAAAGTGTGAGTACATATACAGAATACACCAGATTGGGTACCTGTTTGTGCTTTTCCTTTGTTCTATATTTTTTTTTATATATATACTGTTCTTGTCGGAATTGTTGTTTCTGGTATCTGACATTTCAGCGCCTTGAAGTGCCAAATCTGTCGACTACTGCTAGTTAGCCATGTGATTTCCTAGCTCAATAACTTCTCAATGCCAAAGACAGTTTCGTGATCAACAAAGATGAGAAAACAACGCCTGTGAGTAGTAAAAATGCTTAATGTGCTCCAGAGGCATCTGGAAACATTTATCTTAACATTTCCATAACATTTCCATATACAGCTCTATTAGCTGCTTTCTTTTCAATGTATTTAATTTGTTTAATGCCTTCACTGTCAGAATGGAGAACAGCAGATTGCAAAGTGATTCCAGTACTTATTTTGGAGAAGTATTGATGTTCTGCACAAGATGTGTATAGAATCTTAAAGCGGCAATCCAAGCAGTACGTTCCCCCCCCCCCGTTTTTTTTAATGTAGTATTGAAGCAGGGGGTCTCCGGAACCTCATTCATTTCAGCTCCAGGGACCTCCTGATTCCTGACATACTTACCTCCCTAGGGGCGCCGGTAGCCCCTCCGGCACGCTAACCGGAGCATGTAATCGTGGCGTTTCAAAGCTCCCGCGTCCTACAGGCCCATACGCAGCCGTAACGTCATCCGTTGCGGCTTCCTATTGTGCCATGTGACGTGGGAGCTTTACATTTTGCAGTTACCAGCAACCCCTTCAGTATCTCGGGAAGAAGGGGGTCCAGCTTCGGAGACCCCATGCTTCAAACCTATGTTTAAAAAACAATAATAATACGGCCCATTTGGATTGCTCCTTTAAAAGGAACCATACCCTTAACCTAACAAATTGTTTCGCTTACCTTTAGGAGAAGCCTTTAAAAAGAGCGTGTACACTTTCCCTTGGGTCACTTCAAATCCCTCTTTGATTTAACGACATAGCAGAACAGAATCTGATGAATCTTAAATTCCAGTCTGATGATGTCACCGCCTCGCAAGCTAAAAAGTGGGAACAAAACAAGCAGGGGACATAGCAACTGTGCGCAGTCACCCGGATTATGCGAACTTCTTGCAAATGACATTCTTATTTGTGCAGCGTAATCAAGTTTCTTTTATTCCTATGCCTCCTGCACCCTCTGCAATCAGGCCGGCTTTTTTTGGTGGGTGAGCGGAATAGAATAGGACTTTAAATTATCCACTCTTCTATATGTAATTAAGTATATTTGTATGTACAGTATATAGCGCAAACTGTGCAGCAAATTATAATGCAATAAGTGCAACAAACATGAAATTAGGCAATCTGAAAGGAAATCCTTGCTCCGGTACAAGTACTGTATTAGGAAACTTAGTAGTATGTAAGAAACAAGTAGTATGTTAGGAAACCTACAGAGATGGCATGTGACTGTGGGTTCAGGGTATTAGCCATGAGTCAAGGCTATTGAAATACTTCATTCAGAAGGTGTGTTTTTAGGCTTGATTTAATAGAGGGCACAGAAGGTACATTGGTATACTGAGTGTGATGGGGCAAAGGTATAGCGCAAGACAGCAGAAAAGCTGAAAGGGGTGGAATGGATACAGTTATGAGCAGAGTACAAGAGACCAGCAGGGATATACTGTGAAATCACAGCTGATTAGCTGATGCTAGCCTATACAAACCCCCTCAAACACACATTGAAACAATACATTTGTGCACCAAAAATGGGTACACCTGGGATATATGCTAATAGGAGTCATTTGCATATCTGATTAGCATATTTCTCAGTTATCTCAGTGCCTGGTTGCATTGAATGTAGCCGCCGGTGGAATTGCATACATTCACACAAATGTTTACAGTTCTTTTTCATCAATCCACGAATATTTGCACTTGTGAATAAAATGCCATACGGTATGTGCAGCTAATTGTACCATATAGTCACCGCTGGCCACCCCCCCCCGCCCCATGCAACATATTATCCCCTTGGGCAGGCTCCCTCCCCACCCCCCCAGCACCATATAGTCCCACTGGCCATCCCCCCCCTCCCATGCAACATCCCCTTGGGCAGTCTCCCAAGCAACTCACCCCGCTGGCAGGCAATCACTCTCCGTTTACAACTCTCCCTGCTCTGCTCCACTCACCTCGTCGTATCATTGGCTGCTGTGGCGTCACGTGAGCGGACTCAGCGCTCAAACTAAAATCAGAATGTCGGCTCAGTTTCAGCACGCTTCCGCGCGCCCTAGAAAGCTTGCGCGAGCCCCTACTAAAGCCGCTCTCATTGCGGCTGCAGGGGCTCACTGGCAAGCGTGAGTGCGGCTCAGTGCGGGTCAGCGCCTAAGCGCTGACCATGCCCGAGGCCTTAGTTGTATTGCAAAGTCAAGGAAACAAAGGGTTCTTGTAGATGGAGTAGTGTGGTAGAGAGTGCTTCTCTAGAAGTGTTGTGTATCACCGGGTAAGGCATGTGTAAAAACAGAAAGGCCTTGCTGGGGCTAATAGCAGGCAGGTACTGTACTCACGTAGTGTCCTGGGTGGAAAGGAAGTAAATGGCTTTCTGCGAACAGGAATAATCTGAGGATGAGACTATCTGTGAATACAGACAGGGGAGTAAGGGAAACTCCACTAAGCAAGGGGGCTTAAGGGGGTTGCCAAGACAACCTGATTATGAGCTAACTGGAAAGCCCAAATGCAACAAATGTATCGGTTCCAAAGGCACTGTGTGTTTTCAGAGCAAATATACATGCAGCTGAAATAAGGAGCTGACAGGCAGAAGCTGCAAAGAGGAGGGTAAACAGAAATATGAATCCTGTTCCAGGACAGCAACAGGAAAGAACGAGTTGAAGAAGGAGTTTTGGAGAGAAGCAGTGTGGGGGTAGGAGGGACAGAAGGAATACCGTAACTCGTATTTACCTTGCATTTAAAGTGGTCTGCAAGGGCTTGAGGAGAAGTAAAGGGATTAGGGAAGTAAAACGAGGTCAGAGGAGGGAGTTAAACACAGAGAAAAGGCAATGTGGATTGGATTTGTGAGTGTTGAGTAGTGAGAATTAGGCCTGGGACCCGGTGCGCCCGGGGGCGTGGGCGGCCACACGCGAGTTCCCCACCAGCAGGGGAATCCTCCCGAGCCGGTCCCGGTCCAACCTGGCTGCACAGCTTACTACACGCTGTGACGCGTCAGCCGCTACGGGATACAAGAGAATGGTGATCCCTAGCGTTGACGCGTGGTGTGGCTGTGAGCCAATGAGGAGGGGAGGCTTCGGGAGGAGGAGAGGCTTCGGGGAGCGGGGAGGAGTGTGGAGAGAAAGCAGCGTGAGTGCCTGTCTGTGTATGTGTGTGTCTGAGTGCCTATCTGTGTTTGTGTATGTGTGTGCCTGAGTGCGTGAGTGCCTGCGTGTGTGTGTGTGTGTGTGTGTGTGTGTGTGTGTGTGTGTGTGTGTGTGTGTGTGTGTGTGTGTGTGTGTGTGTGTGTGTGTGTGTGTGTGTGTGTGTGTGAATGCCTGCCTGCGTGCGTGTGTGTATGAGAGAGTGCCTGCGTGTGTGTGTATGTGTGTGTCTGAGTGCGTGAGTGCCTGCCTCTGTCTGTGTGTGTGTCTGTGTGTGTGTGTGTGCGTGTGTGTGTCTGCGTGTGTATGAGTGCCAGCCCGAGCGCGTGGAGGGAGGGGGGGAGAGTAGCGGGTCCCTCCGCTCAAGCCACGCCCCCCCTCCCGCTCAAACCTCCCACTCCCGCCCACCTCCCGCTCCGGCTCCCGCTCCCTACAGACCGCATATCGCGGTCTGTGTCTGTCAGCGCCCCGTCTGTCTGCAGTGCGGGAGCGCTGACGGAGGGAGCGGGGCCTTAGCCTTAGTTGTGTGAATGTGTGTGTGTGTACTGTATACCCCCGAGGAAGTGATTTTTCATGAAACATGTAGGGTCAGAGGTCACGGCAACCAGAGGAAGTGTTTGTACAGCAGGTGAAGCCTGTTTGTATCCAGCATCCAGGAGCAGCCCCTCTCCCCAGCGTGTGCCTTCACAGAACACACAAACAGCATTGCCACAGGAGCTGCAGACGCCTGTGCTGTTGGAGGAGAATAGCAGCTGCCTTGCTGAAGATTTGGACACACATGCGAGCTTTAACTTGCCCTGTTGTAAGTAGGATTCTGGTTTTAACCACCAGATCGCCTTCAACAAAGAACCTTCTTCTTTTTATGGATATATTGTGTGTCCATTTTATATTTCAATTGTGTTTACAGCCTTGTGTTTATATGTTAAATGTTGTTTGTTTTCTGTCTTTTGTTAGTCAGTGTTGTTCATTAGTGTTACATGTTGGTTTGTCCTATATTTTCAGCAGTATACACTATGTAAAATCTTTGTGCTTTATTCCATATATCTCGGATGCCTTCCACGAAGTTACAAGGTTGATCCGGTTGAACAGGACTGTCCCACAAGGAGCATAGCTCTTGCCAGTGTATCCGGATATTTGTTGGACTTTATTATCCAAGGTGCCGGCCTGTGTCTGTTTTCCCCACAAACTAGAACCAGAGAACATTTTATTTGATACTTGTTCTGCTGTTAAGAGTTAGGTTTTTTGGAACTAGATTTATGAAGAAATTTTACTAAGCATACCGTAAATATCAAAACAAAAGATAACAATTTGTATTTTTATTAGCAAATAAAAATATCACTTGTGAGCACATTCACATGTCTCAGACAGGTCGGCTCCCTGCTTTTCCCCATTATCTCTTAGCATACACCGCTTCCACTGCAGACAGGGATTCTGGGACATGACATGCAATTTAACATGATTCCTATAAGTCATACAATCTTTAAAAAAAAAATGCATTCACTTTATTATACCTCCAATAAATATTGCTAACAAGCTTTTAATAAGCTCCTGTTTCTTGTTTACCTTTTATGTGCAGAGTGAATACATACTGTATGTCCATTCACAAACAGTAAAAGTAGTGAATACCACAATGTTTATTTTCGATCATTTTGCAGAAAACTGGTCGGTCAGTCAAATTCTGAGGTCAATGCCAGTACATTAAACTAGAGAAGCCAGAAATGTTATCCTAGCATCAGCCAATAAAAGTAGTAAATGCTGCAATAATATTCCAGGAAATATTATTTTTAAAGAATATACAGTATATGGGAATCATGTTGAAATATGAAAGCTTGTTTGGCTGTGTAACAGGGTCTTATCCCTGTTAAAGAAAATGCCTCTAAATACAGCAGGGAGCTGGTTAAGTGCAACAAGCAATCAACCAGACTCCACCTGCCTAATCAGAGCTCTGTAAAATAGTGTCATGTGAGATACAGGAAGAGGATTCCTTAGCTCACAATTGGGGCTGACACAAGGAAAGACAGACCAGAGATTCCCCTAGTCCACAACTGGCTGACCTGGGGAACAACAGATGTCTTGAGCTGCAGAGGGACTGCAGGCTGACAGCAAGACAAAGGGGACAAGACCACTATACCTGGACGCAGACATTGTCATAGCACACAATGCTGCAGACCTAGGAGAGCAGAGAGACCTTCCCATACAGCTTCAAGAAACAGATAAGAGACTTTCTTATGGGGCTATTGTATATCTGTGTATATATATCTATACTATACAGTAATGATAAGTTGAATTCCGTTTTCCGTTTGTATGTCAGAAGCATCAAAATCTCACAAACGGGACCACGTAGCACCACAAAACTTTCACTGTACATTCTGCGGCGGATTTGTAGGTCGACGCAACTATTTTGAGCTTCAATGTCACTCACCTCTCAAGTTATGGGCATTCTAAGTTTCACTCGGCTGGACAGCAGTAAAAGCAGGGGGCGGGGGGCATGGCTACTAAGGGAGGGGGCGTGTCCTTGCCTGGATGTGGCTGTGTACACACCCTGTCTCACATACATCTCACATATACATACATATACACACCTCTCACATACAGACACACATATACACACGCCTCTCACATACAGACACACATATACACACACCTCTCACATACACGCACACTGACTCACATCACACCATTAACCCCTTCAGTGCTGGGGGAGGGGGGTCATAGCACACCATTAACCCCTTCAGTGCTGGGGGGAGGAGGGGGGGCACAGCACACCATTAACCCCTTCAGTACTGTGTAGGGGGGTCACAGCACACCATTAATCCTTTGGTGCTGGGGGGAGGTCACAGCACACCATTAACCCCTTCAGTGCTGGGGGGAGGGGAGTTCACAGCACACCATTAACCCTTTCAGTGCTGGGGGGAGGGGCACAGCACACCATTAACCCCTTCAATGCTGGGGGTCACATCACACCATTAACCCCTTCAGTGCTGGGGGAGGAGGGTCACAGCACCCTATTAACCCCTTCAGTGCTGGGGGAGGTCACAGCACACCATTAACCCCTTCAGTGCTGGGGGGGTCATGGCACACCATTAACCCTTTCAGTGCTGGGGGAGGGGGTCACAGCACACCAATAACCCCTTCAGTGCTGAGGGAGGAGGCCACAGCACACCATTAACCCCTTCAGTGCTGGGGGAGGGGGTCACAGCACACCATTAACCCCTTCAGTGCCGGGGAGGGGGTCACAGCACACCATTAACCCCTTCAGTGCTGGGGGAGCGGGTCACAGCACACCATTAACCCCTTCAGTGCCGGGGGAGGGGGGTCACAGCACACCATTAACCCCTTCAGTGCTGGGGGAGCGGGTCACAGCACACCATGAACCCCTTCAGTGCTGGGGGAGGGGGGTCACAGCATGCCATTAACCCCTTCAGTGCTGGGGGCACCATGCATCCTTAACCCCTTCAGTGCTGGGGGAGGGCACAGCACATCCTGCTTCAGTGCTCCTGACCACGGACCTTTTCGGAGGCAGCTAAGACCCTTAACCCTGCGAGTGCTGTGAAATAAGTCTGACCCTTTTAAACTCCTTAAGGATCAGATGGCGGGGGAGTGGGGGGGGGGGCTTCACCACCCCCTTTCGGTGCCGACATTTTCAAGGTGGCGACCATCTTTAGCGAGCCCCCAGAAAAAGAAAAAAAACATTTTCACGGTGACCTTTTCCGCCAGGCGACCATGGGGTTAATTCCCATAGGACGCGACAGTTCTGCAATCTCGATTAACGGAGATATTTTAAGCCGCTCTCAATAAAGAAAAAGGGTTGTCAGGGTTTTATTTTATTGTTTTAAATACGTCCCCCTCGCTTAATCCCACTTTAATTAAAGTTGACTTGAGCCGTCAGCAGCAACAATAGCGAGCGATTTTAACTGGACATGTCAGCACAGCTGCAGCAGCCGCCTGTACCGATAGATTGGAGGTTTGCACGTGTCGGGTTTATTACGTGGGAGGTTAAATGGCTCGGGGGGGCAGGACAAAAATAGCTTTTTTTGTCCAATAATAAATTATTTATTATTATATATTTTTTCAATAATAACAGTAATAAATGATTTATTAAATATATTTTCAATAATAACAGTAATAAATGATTTATCTATACTACATTTCTAAGTTTTCCGTTTGTTTGTATGTCAGAAGCATCGATATCTCACAAACGGCACTACGGGGCACAACAAAACTTTCACTGTACATTATGCTGCGAATTTATAGGTCAGCGCAACTATTTTGAGCTTCCAATGTCACTCACCTCCCAAATTATGGACATTCAAAGTTTCCATCAGGTATCCTGCAAAAATGTTAGAGCAGGAGGGGGGGGGGGGCTACTAAGGGGGGGGGGTGTCCTCACCTGGATCGGGGCTGTGTGTATGTGTGTCTCTGTGTGTGTGTGATGTGAGATGTCCGAGGGAGATGTGCCAGTGGGGGGGGGGGGGGGGGGGAGGGGGGAGAAGTGCCAACGGGGTGGGGGGGGGGGAGATGTTCCAGCTAGCGGGGGGAGATGTGCCAGCTAGCGGGGGAAGATGTACCAGCGGGGGGGCGGGGTGATGTGCCGGAAGCGAGGGGAGATGCAGCAGCAGCGCGGGGAGAAGTTCTGGCAACTTGCTGAAATGGACAGGACTCACTGCAGTTCCTTCCCCTCATACAGAGGTAACAGGAAGGGTTCACAGGTTTAGTGTTAGGACCTGCATTTTTGGTTTACCTTGACGTTGGTATGCAGGCTTACGACGCTTTGGCCAAAGGGTTTAACTAAAAAAATAAGTAATTACTATTATTATTCAAGTATTTAAACTTTATACTCATTACCATATATGTTTTGTCAATTTGATGTAGCATTGGGCACCCGTGTCTTCTGTTGTACATATACATTTGCCACACTCAGTAGCACTCATTTTGGCATAAATATATATTCATGATGTGGCGGATGTAGGAGTTTGAGCTATCTGGGAATGTGTGTTAATATATATATATATATATATATATATATATATATACACTAGCGACACACTTTATTCGATCTCGGCTAGTCCCACGAATTCGGGTATACTCGGGTGTATTGAGGTTTGTGACTGTTTTCTGTCTTTTTTGCGTTATTGCGTTATTTTCCAGGCAGGGATTGAAGCATTTTATTCCCACTGGCTGCAATACTGCACAGTATATATATATATACTGCATTACAATTCATGAATTTATGCCATCTGGTAGACACGCGAAGCATTGCAGCCTATTAAATCCTAATCATTATCATTTAACAGATCAGCCGCCCGTCAGCCAGGCATGAACCATGGCTGGGAAGGCAAACGCAACGGGGCTTGTCTGAGGTGAGGAGCGGCGCATTCCAGGTATCTGCCAGGTACATACTGGGTATTTGCTTGAATAAAGTGTGTCGCAGCAGTATATATATATATATATATATATATATATATATATATAAATGTAAATACAACTGTATGCTCATCTGCATGTCTTAGGCAGGTCTGCAACCCCGCCTTTCCCCATTATCCCCAGTTAGTGAGGGCTGGAGTAAAGGTGTAGATATTCTCCAAAGTGGAGTAAGGTTTTCTTTTGTTTATTTTGAATGTTTTGCTGTGGTAAAGGTACCGACGCAATAAAGCCTTGTTTTAGTTTCACTTTAAACGGTCTCCATTGCGTACCTCTGCACACGTCGCTTACAGGCGGTCTTCACAGAATATTATTATACAAATCCATATTCCACATATGCGTTAAAGGTACTACTGTATCACCAATCAGTTATTGACGGACGCAGGAAGGCAAAGTGTGTTCAAAGGTGTCTGTATGTACTTGGCAACATGTGGGTGAAATGTTGCAAAGGCACAAATACTCTAGCAAAACTGTTTTTCATAGTCCTAAAAGAAAAAGTGTACTATTAGTTTTTTTTTTTAAAAATTGTGAAACAAACATTCACCACATTTGCATGTTTTACCAAGAGTATAGTGATACCAAACTTGGCAAAATACCATGATTTCCCAGGCTCAAATGAATTAAATAGAAATAGCCATGTTAGTCCAATTTCAATAGTGCAGAGTATGTATGTACTATATGTATATGTTTCAGTACATAGTGTATCACAGCAGTATAGCAGGAGCCCCCCTGGCCCACCCTGGTCCCCTTACCTTCCACTGCAGCTGCGACCGGCAGCGGAGGCTAGGGAGAGTGCGGGGAGGGCTTTGGTAGCTACAGGGAGGATGCGCTGGGCGACCGGGTCGTCAGAGGGGACCCGACCACGGAGGCCGCCATGTTGAATATGCGCGCGCATGCGCAATACGGCCAGAGGTTGCGGCGGACATCTTGGCACACCCCACGCATGCGCAGAGAGTAACACTGGTTGTGGGCAGTGCTGTTACGCATACATTGGGTGGGTTAGCTTCTGTGAACACTGGGAGGTTTAGTGCCCAGGGCACATCAGTACTTTGGGAAAAACCCCAACAAGGTGTGGGCAGGGTATTGGACAGAAGGTATGGTGTGTGGGTAAGGATGTGCGAGGCCATGTTCTATTATTATTGTATTGCCCATTGCATGTTAGTAAACCTGTTATCTATACCATTGTGTATTCTTGTATTGGGTCCTGTGACTGGGCTATCCGACATAGTTAGGATACCGCACAAGTGGAAGCGCTGTCACCAGACGGATCAGGTACACCCTGTCCCATAGGGTGGGGGAAACTGCGCTACATTTGGTGGCGCTGCTGAGATCTCAGACCTGGGGTGCTCGACTCAGCAGTCAAATTAAAGTAAATCAAATTCTCCATCATCAGCAGCCTTCAGTGTTCCCTCCATATACAGTATACCCAGTCAATTCAGTCAAAGGCCTTTTCTGCGTCTAGGCTAAGCAGCATGGAGGGGACGTTTCTCTTAACTGCCCAGGCCGAAAGATCTATTATCCTCCTAATATTGTCAGCAGCTTGCCTGCCTGGGATAAAGCCTACCTGGTCGGGGTGGACCAATGAGGGGAGAATCTTCACCAATCTTGGAGAAGATCTTTACATCTGTGTTGATCAGAGATATTGGGCGATAGCTCCCGCAGGCTGTGGGGTCCTTCCCCTCCTTGTAGATGAGGGGGATAGAGGCTTGCAGCATACTAGTGGGGAAAACAGCATCTGCCATGATATCGTTGAACAATAATAGTAAATGGGGGGAGAGGGAATCACTGAATTTTTTATAATATAAATTTGAGAACCCGTCTGGGCCCGTGGCTTTCGAAGCTTTTACATTTTTAATAACCATTTTAACTTCTTCTAACGTTATTCGCTGATTGAGGGCTACTTGTTGAGCCTCGGCTAGAGAGGGTGATTGGCGGCTTGAAGATAACTTGCTATTTTAGCCCCCGATTGGGTATCATGTACAACTTTTTTCCTATTATACAATTTGGAATAATAATCTTAGCACTTTCCCACTATTGGGAGACACCCACAATACATATATAAAAAAGACTTACCTTGTGGATGATCAGGCCGGGACCAGTGGATGTGGGGGCCCGGAGGCCGACACTGCAACATGGCCTTGACCTCTGGCCAGGCCAGGCCCGGCTGCCAGTGATCTTGCGGCCGGACCCTCTCTCCCCTCAGCAGCAGCCTGCATGCTTCTATCCCTCTGTCCCACGCCAACCTTCTGACAGACCTCCCTCTCATGCCATCTCGTGCTGGAAGCAGAGAGCGCTGACGTCAGAGTGCTTCCAGCGCACAGACGTCAGAGAGGCCCATCGACGTGGGACAGAGGGATAGAGTCATGCAGGCTGCTGCTAAGGGAGAGCTAGGGCCCGGCCGCCAGAGGACCAGCAGACGGGCCTGGCCAGAGGTCAGACCGAACTTGCAGTGCCGGCCAGCTGGGCCAGCCGGGCCCCGCCCCACCCCCCACCCCCCCACAACTCACCGGGCCTGGTACGCCAACCCCAGCAGACCCACCCTGTTGGCAGCCTTGCACTGAGGTGATCCTGCAACAGGTAACTGGTATTGACTCAGCAGCAGGGCTTTCACTAGAGAGATAATGTCCTGCAGTGATAAAGATGCACTGTGGGATATAGCATGCCGATCGGACAATAACTGCTATTGGCTGCGTGGCAGTTACACCTGGATCAGGGTGCCTTACCCTGATAAGTAGCTTAATGAATCAAGGTCATAAAGTGCATCTCTCTCCAGCACAGTCAGATTCAAATAGTCCCTAATGGTAGTGTGGACTGTGGAGTGGTATGACATGAGAATATGGAAAGTATGGGGAAGCAAAGCTAGCGCATGGAGCCCAGCAATGATCTCTTGGGATGCCTACTAATGGTCATTGGCCAATGGTAATTTATATTCTTCCCTATTTCATATATCTTATTTGGTCATGCCCAGCTGAATAATGCATTACATTCTCAACAACAATTTTCATAGCTAAAAAGGAAGGCAAAGTGGCTCCTGCACTTGTATAGTAATCACTTTATGACACATTACATACACAACATCTAGAGCTTTCGGTTTTGCATGAATAACAACAGAAGGACAATGTAAGCACATACAGTTCATTTAACAATTCTAATTGCAGCTCCAAATATAGTAGTGTAGGAACTCCCAAAAGGGCTCACTAAGGCTTTCTTCTACAGTACAGAAACGTAATATCATTAAGTAAACAATATGTAGCAGTGATTAATAAATGCAATAGAGAAGGGTGTACAACGTCATTTAATCACAGTGATAGCCAAGGTTTCAGACCTGAAACATAGGACTACCATCAAGTTTATCAACATTTTCTTTTTACATTTGTTTTTATGCTGTACTTATTTTCTACATTTTCAACACACCTGCTTAACGAAGCATATGAGTAGCTCTGTGGCTGATACTTTACACCTGATACATAAAGCTTGGCCCCTGGCAGACGCAATTATCGAATGCCCTCCTACTGTCTCTGTACGTTCGTCCTACCAACCAATTAGATTGAAAGCTCTTCGGAGCAGGGACTCCTCTTTCTAAATGTTAATTTTTATGTCTGAAGCACTTAATCCCCTGTTCTGTTATTTGTATTATTTGTTATTTATATGATTGTCAGGTGTATTACTACTGTGAAGCGCTATGCATATTAATGGCGTTATTTGAATAAAGACATACATTCAGTACATACATACAGTACATACATACAGTACATACAAGTGTAAGGGGGTCACCCCCGGTTCCCCTGATCTTCCCTTGCCCCCTGCCTTACCTCTGGGGCAGTGGGCGAAGGGAACAGCGTCTTCTCCCGGTTGGCATCGCCATCTTGGCCGGCGCTGTCGGGGTCCTGGAGCTCACGCATGCGCGAAGGTGCGGGCAACATTGGGCGCCATCTTGGAGGTGGCGGGAGGCTTAGGAGCACCTTCACTGGTTGGCGCCGCCACGGAGGGTCACGCATGCGCAGATAGCCGCCGCATAATCTTAGTACAAATAGGAGAGGAGTGGAGGAGCGCGCGCAGCGGGTCCCAATAGTTCGCGCAGGCGCAGAGAGGCATCGCAGCGGCCATTACAGGTAGCGCAGGCGCAGAAAGAGAGGCATAGGCAGCCATTAGCTAGCAGCCCACGCGGTCCTCATAGGGAAAAACCTCACAGGGAACCACAACTCCCAGCAGGCTTAGAGGCAGGTGAGTCAGATGATTGCAGGCAGCCAATAGTGTTTGCAGCTTCCCCTACAGAGACTGGATACATTGTGTGGACAATGTGCTGGAAGTCAGTCAGACTGAGGAGACAGTGGGGGAAGGAAGGGGGGCAGAAAGCTGCGAGCTTCTGCCCTAGGCCAGAAGTACCCTGGGCTAGAGTTGAGGCCTTGACTCCCCACTAGTAAGGATGGGTGTTCATAGGGACAGGCCTTAAGGTAAGGACCCTGTGCCCCTTCAGCTGTGTGCTAGGCAGGGACCTAGTGATTGGCCCTTCTGCAGTTCCTTAGTGCAGGGACCCAGTGATAGTGTTTGCTGCATGTTCCAGTATGCTGTGTTGTTGATTCAGAGACTGTCCTTACGGTGGGACGTCCGGCTGGACCCCATACCACGCGGAGGTACAGATCAGCGCTGGACCAAGCAGATCCGGTAGACCCTTTGCGAAGACACCCAGGTGCAGGGGCACCTGGTCAGGTATTTACACCCTTCCACACGTGCACCAACTTTACCTCGCTCCTCACAAGTGATAGGCCTGTTCACACACTTGGGTGGGCTTGGACTCTCTGGACCTGGGGTTGGGAAAGGGGAGTAAGGGTATAGCCACCAGCTAGTGGCAGAAGGTGGCCTATATACTGTTGTGAATGCTGATGTTGTTGCACTGTTATAGTATGATACTCTGTGTTGTGTTGCTCGTCCAGTAAACCTTTTAGCCATAACCCTGGTGTATGTGGTTTCTGGGTGGGTTCCTATGCTAGGGCCATTCTACATTCCTATAGAATTCTACATAGGTGGAGGCGCTGACCGTCGAGAGAACGTTCCAGAGAAGCACGCAAGGTTCCCATCAGCAGAGGCTCAGCCCTCCTGTGAAGCTGCAGGTATACGCACCACACCTGGTAACATATAGGTTCCCCCTCACATGCACTCTATCTGCGATTGGGAGTGGGGGAATACCCGTTACACATACATACATACATACATTGTACTAAAGAAGTTCTGACCTCTAATAAAAAAGAGGGTGACGGGGAGAGATGGAGAAAGGGAGAGAGAAGGAGAAATATTATTTTAGTAAAGTACCCAGTGACTTGCATACCTCCCCAAACACTACTTTATACAACACCTGAGATACCTGGGGAATATGCTAATTTAAATAATTTGAATATACTTTGCATATCCAGATTAGCATATTTAGACTCTATACTCTCTCTTCTTCTCTCTCTCCCTCTTTTTCTTCCTCTCCAGCAAAAGTTGTTAGCACAGTAATCAAAATTTAAATGCACATGCACTTAAAGCTGCAGACCAAGCAATATCCTACATGTGTTTTTTTTAAATAAATCAGTTCTGTACTATGAGAAAATACTTGCAGCATTTAAAAAAAAAAAAAAAAAAATTTAAAGACATTTTTAATGTATTCTAATGTAACAGGCATTTTTGTTTCTATAGAAACCATTTACAAAGTCACACCACCTTCCTCTTCTGAGACAGGCTCTGGCTCCTGAGCCCTGCTCTTTCTCTAGCAGTGCACCAATTGTATCTCATGCCTGCCTGGTCACATGATCTTCCACACAGAACTTTGCATCCTGGGTACTCTTGTGCAGCACTAACAGTGAATTAATAACCCCCAATTTAGCGATCAGTTACAGGAGAATGAATCGATCGGCAACTTAGCTAATCACCTGTCAGTGTGCACATATTGAATTACATTTTTTTTTTAAACGGCTGCTCGAGCTGCAACTTTAAGGCTGGTGAATCCCCTGAGCCGCAACTTTTTTTTTGTGAATAAAAAAGGTTTGATTGTACGTGTTTCACAAGCAAAAGCATTGCATATCCCTGGACATCTTTACCATTGTACTACATGATTCATTCAGGCTTGGGTCACGAATTAACAGAGGAAGCAACGTAACATATATAGCCAGGTCCCCTTTGTCCCGCGACCCCCCCTCCTCTTACCTCCGCTGCCGGGGGGGTCACTCGACAGACCCGCCGGCACTTCTGGAGGGTGGGGGCCGAACAGGGAGCACTCCGGTGCTCCGGAGGTCCCCGGCGGCTCCCGAGCAGGGCGCCGCCATGTTGCGCAACTTCGCGCATGTGCAGTGAGTAACCGCATGCGGCGGTCAGCCAGGGACATTGCGCATGCGCAGTGATAGCGCGCGAGCCCTAGCCTACCAGGAACAGGCTCTTGGAAGGGGCTCTTGGAAGGGACTACAAGTCCCATGAGCCTCAGGAGCGCCCCACGTGACGCCAGGGAGCCAATAGGGCTAGAGTATCTCCCTGCACAGAGGGATTGATAGATTTTGCGGGCTCTGAGCACGTTAGGCAGTTGGTGACCGGAGCAGCTAGGGGAAGGAGGTAGGGTGCAGGAGTCAGTGACTCCCTGCACTAGGCCAGCAGCCCCCTAGGCCCCAGATAGCCCTGAGCCACCAGTAGTGTTGTGTTGTTCAGGGACAGGCCCCAGGTTAGGGACCCTGCCCCTTATTATCCAGAGTCAGCTAGGGACACAGCGGACGCTGCGCGTCCATCCAGAGGTCTGGGCTCAGACCTTCGCTGTCGCTGCAGCAGCCATCCGGGTGGGATCGCCCCGGATGGTATTTCCTGTGGTCAGCGGTCATCGGATCCTTTGTGAAGCTCCTTGGCAGGCCCGGGCACTGGAGTGCTCGGCAGGTAACCATCACCAAGTGCACCAACTATACTCTATTATATTTACACGGGACTAGTGGCTGCGCAGTCACACATATCAATCTCACTTGAGGGTGGAGGACATAGTGTGTGGGGTTACTGGACACGGGGTGGGATCACCCGGTGAAAGAGGGTAGCACCCTGCGAGACGCAGTAGTAGTGTCTCCTCTAGAGAGGGACACCTGTTGATATATATGAATAAGTACGGTTGCTACAGTAAAGTTATTGGTTGTTTTACATGCTGTGTGTGTGATATATATATTGTCCTGCGATGAACTACTCCCTCCTCTGGTGGGAGCCATCGCAGGTGGAGGTGCTGCACCAAGTACGAGGTTACTCCTATTATTTATACGTGACCCAGGCTCCCCGTGGCGGAGGTTTAGGCCACCTTTGAGCCTAACAGGTAAAGCACCACACCTGGTAACATTAAGATCCCCGCACACACATACTATATGCTATTGGGTGGGGGAATACCCGTTACACATATATGAAATATACATACTGTATGTGTATACACCTATATATATATGTACTTATAGGGTCAGGCCCGCCAACAGGTGGTTCTGCCGGGGTTGGTGTCCTGGGCCCCGTGAGTCAGGGGGCCCAACCGCCCGGGCCCCCTGCGTGTCAGCTAATAATAATAAAATATATGTGGCTGTACCCGTTGCCGGGTCTCTCTGATGGCAGCGACGGAAGCCAGCTGTGCTAAGCGTCCGGCGTGCCAGCGAGAGAGGGAGGCCCTGCGCATGCGTGAGCAGCAGTGAGGGACAGTTGTCTGCAGCGGGGCGAGGCCGGCGGCAATTGCTGTGACCTGCCATCGGACCCCCCGCAGTCACTGCCCCCCCGAAGCCACCGCCCCCCCCCCCCCGCAGCACAGCCAGCCACCGGCCCGCCACACCCCGCAGTGCTGCCAGCCCCTGCAGCCACAGGCCACCACCCTGCAGCACCGCTATTCCCCGCAGCCACCCCCCTGCAGCACCGCCAGCCCCCGCAGCCACCGGCCACCCCCCCCCCCCCCCGCAGCACCGCCAGCCCCTGCAGCAACCGGCAACCCCCCCCCCCCCCCCAGCACCGCAAGCCCCGCAGCCACCCCCCTTTTGCAATCACTGGCCACCCCACAGCCACCGGGCCTGACCAGAGACCATCCCCAAGGTAAGTCTGATTTTGATATGTTTGGGGGGTTGTTTTATATATGTATTGGGGGGCTTGGGGTATTTTATATATGTATTGGAGGGGTTGGGGTATTTTTTGTATGTATTGGGGGGTTGGGGTATATTTACATATGTATTGGGGGGGTGGGGCTGTTTTTTTTATATGTATTGGGGGGTTAAGTAAAATTTGCACGCTAAATTTGTTTTGCCCGTGGTAGGTGCGCTATGTGTTGGGGGGCCCTGCTCCTTTCATTTGTCCTGGGCCCCATGATTTCTGTTGACGGCCCTGCATAGGGTTCATATGTACACAGATCTGAAAGATATGTTTCCAACGTTATGTGCTTTGTCAGTGTTTTGGGGACCATGAATTATGTTTTAGGAAAGTTGACAACATGACAACAAAGAGAGACGGTTGAAAGTAAACATAATCTGTAACCACAAGATGCAATGTGGGAATAGATGCAGTCATGGTTGGTTTCAGTCCATGATGGCATCACAGCAATGCAAATGAAATTACAATTAATCCAGAATTACATAATTAATTATACTGTAATATCTTTCTCAGACTGTTCTTTGTAGCCAGGTTTTTTTCCCATCAGTCTTACAGAACGTCACTTATGGGAAAGTTTATGGCAAAAGAGGGCATTTTTCGAGAGCCACTTTGGGGGTTTAGGCAAATTACAATAGACTTCAGCTCTGTACTTGTGATTCAGGCCTTTCATTTGAGTGGCCGAATCCTAGAGGCTTCTTCAAATGAACAATGACCACAGATTATTTATTTATTTTTATTTATTTGTTTGTAACACACTTCCCCCCCACCCTCCCCCAATCGCAGATAGGGACCATGTGGGGAAATCTACGTGTATTACTGGGTGTGGTGCGTTACCTGTCAGGTTCACAGGAGGGCTGAGCCTCCGTCAGTGAGAGCCTGGGGTGTATCCTGGAACGTACTTACATAAACAGCGCCTCCACCTGTGCAGGATCCTAGAGTATAGAATAACCCCTGACACAGGACATCATACACAGTAACCACATGCACCAAAGTATATATAAACAGTTTACTGTATATGCAGAACAGAACAATAACATATCATCAACAGTACATTAGTGTCACCCTGTATCACTAATAATACAACTGCCTGGTCGCCTCGCAGGGCCTTCACCCCATACCGTGTACCCAGAGTCCCAAGAGTCCACAAGCCCACCCCTTAGGCGTGATCAGCGCCGTACCAGATGAAGTGTAAAGTTGCACTTGGTGACTGATACCTGCCCGGGGCTCCTGCACCCTGGTACAGCAGAACAGGAAGAGGATCCGTCTGCATCCAGCGCTGAAGCATCAGCGATGGCGTCCTCCTCCAAACAGGGTGGTCTCCCTCTGGATGATCTCACCATACAGATGGTCTCCAAACTGTAGTGAGATAGGTCTGGTCCCAGACCTCACTTGTCAGGGTCTGCGCAGTACTGCAGCTGTGTCCCTGAACTAACCCAATGCTAAAGGGGCGAAGTCCCTAACTGTAGGGGCCTTCCCTAAAGCAGCCACAATCTGGTATGAGTTGGGGCCTAGCTGGGGCCTAGGGGGTAACCTGGCCAAGTGCAGGAGCCACTTTCTCCCTGCACATACAACCTCCCCCTACCTTATCCCAGCACCGACTGACTTTCTGACTCAGCGTGCAACAATGTAACTCCTTTGCAGCAGGAGAATCTGTAAGCCCATTTGGCTGTAATGCAGTAGGTGATAGGGATCATAGGGCAGTCCCCAGAGGCTTCTGGTTGTTGTAATCCCTGCGTGACCTCTTTTGTATTGAGTCTGCGTGCGCAATCCTCACAGCGCATGCACAACAATGTAATGGCCACCGCTAGCCCTACCTGCGCATGCGCGCCCCTAGGGAGTCCCTGCACTAAGGGTAATGGACGCCACGACTCCAAACACGTACCACGCATGCGCGAACCTCGCGCCAACCGCAACATGGCTGCCGGATCGCCTCTGCACATGTGCGAACAGGAGAAACATGGCGGCGCCCTGCAAATGATGTCGCCGAGGGTACATGGTTACAAATACATGAGTACATTAGGTGAGCAGGGGTATAGATTATATATAAAGACATTGCAGATTGGCAGAATATACACAGTCTAGACTCTAGAGCTTTAGCTGAAATTACTGCAACAGAAGGACTTTGTTGTCTTCATCAAACACACACTGTACATAAATCCCATGTCACAATGATGCTTGCAGCGCAGAAAATAGCAGGAGCATGATCTTTATCCCTCTGCATTCATTTTGCGCAGGCCAAATGACGCAAAGCACTGCTTAATAAATGTACCCTGAATGCATCATTTCCACATTGGTTAGTCAGTTCAGTACATTTCAGCATGTTCTATTACAACTGAAAACATGTTGAGGAAACATTGAATAAACCCCCATGTTTAGGGTATAAATCTTGTCGTTAATAGGATTACTGTAATAAATGTGCTGTGCTGCAGTTGAAACCATTCACTGACATTGTGCATTAGCGCCATTTTATTTTACAGGCTTCTTGTGGGTCACGCGCAATCCCAGAGAAAAAGAGTGTACCATATGTGCCACAGAAACAAATCCCACGGAAAGCAATAGGATTTGTTCAGGTACATTTTTAATGGTTCAAACTGTGTCTCCTGGATATGGGATGTATTTTATATAGCCATGCATAATAATGGTATATTGCTTTCCTCTCTGTTGGCAGTAAGTCCTGGTAGGTACAGGTATGCCAGCAGTAGTTATGGAGGTTTTCCCTCATCCAATGGTGAGGTGCCCTATGTATGGAGGGGAGTGGCTGTATGCTCTGAGCCCCTGGATAGTGACATCAGGGATGCGCCTGCCGAATGAGATATATAAGGCACAACACAGTTAGTTAGTGTGTGGTTCGGCAAGAGTTCTACAGTGTTCTCTACGATGTAACTTGTATGGCCTGCATAAGGGATTGTGGGAACACTTTGTGACCCTAGTGACGTAACTAGCGGTCCAGGTTGATCAATCAGCCTGTCTAGCCACTCTGTGTCCAGGGACCTGGCACAGAGAGGGTCTCTCTAGGAGAAGAGGGAACCCCACTTCAATTCAGGAGGGCGTACCTGGCGAAGGGACAGCACAGAGAGATGTGCGGCTAAAGCCGGTAGCTGCATGTGGCAGTCTGCCACATCACCGTCTACAATAAAGATGCCCTGTTTAAAGATACCCCCACTGTGTGAGTGTGAAATTACTCGCAAGTGGATGGCACCACCGAGAAGGAGTTCCTCACCAGGACCATCTCCCTGCGGAAGCACAGATCCTGATGAGGTGGAGGCGCTGCACATGATGTAAATTGTACTCGCACCCACTACCTCAGCCACCTGTCTGTTGATAATCCCCTACTAACATCAAGCGGGAGACTCAGGAGTTCTGTTGCCTACAGGTGCACCACCACACACACACGTAATGGGAGTTGGTTATTAAGAGTACCCGGGCCAATGTGAGATGGGGGGGGGGGGTAAACCCGTTACATTTTGGAGGCGCTGCTGAGATATATATACCTATCAACAGGACAGGCTTTTGCTAGGCACGCTAAGAAACAGGGAAAGTGTATACTGCCACTTTGTGCTGCGTTGGGCAGGGACCGCAAGGATGGTATACCCTGGGAACCTGAGAGGAGTGAGTGGGTCTGGAGAGGGGCTATAGCTGTCCGAGTCACCTTGAGGTCGCGCTAGGGGTAGGACGCCTGAAGGGGTAGACTGTTAACTAATTGTCAGGAATCCTGGAGAGGGTCTGCACTAGGCTGACTAAGAGAGGTAGACGCCCAAGTACTGCATGGGAGCCCCAGAGTACTCTAGCCATTCCAGATCACTTACCAAAGGGAGCACAGACTGGGAGGAAGGAGATACAGTAGACACTGAGAGAGTGAGCCTAGCCTGAGGTAGTGCAGACACGAGTTGAACATATGTTAGGTACACGAGGTGGTGCACCGGGCATGTTTATTGTACGGATGTGGTAGCTGCCCAGCAGAGCGGAGCTCCATGTACAGTAACCCAGTATACCGTGAGCAAGAAGTGACCATCGGAATGGAGGATCTGCAAGGAGCAGAAGGTCCAGGATGTCGGGAAGAGGAAGGAGAACAAGCTACAGGAGAGACTCTTGTGTGTTTGCTATGGAATGGCGTGAAAGCCGTGGCTGCGCCGTGTTTGTCATGCTTTTGTTCTCATGATGACACCCCTGAGAATAGTGAGAACGACAGTCTTTCGAGATGGGAGGAACGAAATGGACTTTGTTACACGCCAATTAACAAACAGCCAGACGCTACCTCAAATGGAAAAAAGGACAGTACTTACCAAAATGGCGGTTCCCGCGTTCCCAGGACACCGCGTGGGCCAGCTGCAGAAAGCCTTGCAACTCTGCAGTTTGCAAATTGTTGGCCAGGATTGGCAGCAACGAGGAAACTCCACCCAGTTGGGGAGTTTGGCGCGAAAGCTGGAGCTGTGCCCTCATGGACGATGACTCACTCAGCCCCAGTGCTGGGTCAGCCTACAAAGAGGAGAGACATCCCCCTAGTTTCAACCAGGGGGAGTGGTCTAAAGTTCCACCGGATGCTGATGGAGGAAGTGGGGGGAAGGACAGATCAACCATCCCCTGCACTTCAGTTGCGAAGAGCCATCGATCACTACAGACCACTAGGAAGAGTGCTCCCGTTGGTGACCATGGCTGAGCAAGCGGAGAAAGTGGAACAGAGTCCCTTAATATCCACCCACCCCTACTCGGCTCCAGGAGGCTTCCTGATCATCCGAGTGGAAGGTGTGGAGACAGTGGTCTGTCTCTGCCTGCAGTGCAGACTGCCTGGTGGAGCCGTGGGCAGTGAGGCCCGATGCCCTCACTGTAGCCTGCAGTATATGTGGCCCATGACAACTTTTGTGCCGATACAAACTGTGGGGATGAAACATCCTACCCCGACGCTGGCAGCGGAGCTTCTGGGTACCCTGTGGAGGGAGAATACCGATGCCGTGGAGCCGGAACCCGACCGGGTTCTCCAGCCGGAGAAGCCCAGTCATCGCAAAGGTGACCGGAAAGGAGCCCATAGACGGTCCCCTACCGGAATACCCCGACCGAACTGAAAAATAGAGTCCTCGGACGAGGAGTGTGCCAGGCTGGCAGAGGCACAGGACTTGCTGGAGGAGTACCATGCTACTGGTATTCCGTGGCGAGATGCCATTCCCCGTGGTGTGGAGACACGAAGCTGTGTGTCTCCAGTGCCGCGACAACCCGATTGCCGGAGTCCCACTGCCGTGGTGACTAGCGGGTCGGAAGGAGGTCGATCTACTCCGACTCTGCGGAGCGGCAGGTTAACTCCGTGCTCACTGCAGATGCCGGAGTTGGAGGCGAGCGTAGAGCGGAACCAGGGTCAAGCTGGACCGCGCAGCAGATGGGCGCTGATGGATATCCTCGTGGAGGAAGAGGTCTCGCTTGGGGACCCAACCCAAGATGGCGTCGCAGCACGTGCGGATCCCGAGGCATTTCCGGACGACCTGGGAGGTGTCGAGTGGGAGGTAGTGGCGCCTCTACAGTCGAACAGTGGGAGTCGATCCCCTACGGACAGCCGACGGAGTGGGCGCTCGAATCGGAGGACGAGAGGACCCACTGCCGAAGGATCGAGCGGACATTGTGGTGCACGTGAGTCCGGTGTTGCGAAGGAGCAGGCCGTGACCCTGCCGGCACCTACCGTCCATTCCCGTCCCCCAACCCCGTCCATTCCCAGGGTTAGCCCCAAGGCCCTAGTTCAAACCCCTGTCCCTGTCACCTGTTCCTTTGGGTCGACATCTAGTCTGGGTATGTCAGGGGATTCCCGGGGTCCTATCACCGAACGGACTGGAAGCCTGGACTGGGGAACATCTGATGATGGATCGGAGGGTGGAGGGAGAGTTTCACCCCGAGGTTCCATTGTAAGCGCGCTGAGTCGTGAGGGCGGACATTGGTCACAAAGGAAGGAACGGGTTGTACGATCTGAGGGTACTTCGGGGGTATCCTCGGGCGGGCCTGATAAGGAGGAGGAGCCGCTAGAGCCTAGCTCCGAGGAAGTGAGGGAGACTAGGTGGTGGGCACCGTTATACGAGGGGTATGTCGCCTGGCTCGACCGCACCCATTTTTTTCTAGAGAGGGAGGGGGTGGTTGATCACTGATGGGCTCCCGGAGATTTTGATGATGAGGCATATCTTAGGGCCCTAAGGGTAAGATGGGATTGCATCCAGGGAGGCCTTATTACCCCAAAGGGATCAGCAGGGTTGGATGACCCGGTAGAATCAGATGAGCCCCTGTCATGGGTGTTGCCAGGAGCGGCTGGAAAAAGTAAATTGACTAGGACTTGCCGAGCTGAACGGGCTATCGCAGCTCAGTATAAGCGATCGCATGGGCTCGAATACCCTTATGTACCCGAACCTCTAATGAGAGAAATTGAGGAGAACCGAGAAAGGTGGCTCAAAAACGATATTGAGTACTATATTGTTAATAAGGGAGGGGCCATTAAGGGAATTCAGGCCGAGCAAATGGTTTCCCAACTCATGCGGGTCTGGAAAATAGGACGCAGTGTGTATATGCACAAGGTGGTGTACTGTAACGAGCGGGGGTTACCACGATAATACAGTGTAACTGTTCATGATGCAGCGGGGCGGGAGGTGAAGAAACCAGACCCTCGTCACTATTATTAGGTCCATCAACGAGTGGTCTGCCTTTTTTTTCTGTACTGCTTACGGCTGGTCCGTGAGCAGATGTTGTATCATTATTATGTGAAGTGATAATGTTTAAATGCTAAGTTTGTGTGTTCTTTTTCAGTGTTTCCTGGAGCAAGGTACACCAAATTTAGGACCCAGCCGGGACGGTGGGGATTCACCAGGGGGAGTATATAGCCATGCATAATAATGGTATATTGCTTTCCTCTCTGTTGGCAGTAAGTCCTGGTAAGAACAGGTATGCCAGCAGTAGTTATGGAGGTTTTCCCTCATCCAATGGTGAGGTG